>NC_053434.1:122203363-122513215 GCF_007990345.1 Gossypium hirsutum
AAAAGAGTCGAGATATAGTGAGTCACTTAGTAAAAGCGGATTAGATGAAGTCACATAATGAGTCACTTAGACACTGAGTTTGATTATGCCGCTCAATCCACATGATCAAGGAAGCAATTCCTCATCAAGTGAATTGATGCAGCCTTTGAAGGGATTCATGGTCTGAGAAATTCGGAAAACTAAGATGGACATCTTTGAGATTAGACAGAACAATATTTTGGGAACTCAGTTGTCTTACAAGTGTTAAATTGAGCTCTCTAATGCCACGTTGTAACGTGTCCTGTATCCCTAATGCCATGTTGTAACATGTCCAATCTACAAATATAGCCACTTTTGTTTGTCTCAGGTTACGTTTTAGTCACTTATGTTATTATTTTGTTACGAAGTGATCACTCTACTGTTAAATTCCGTTATCTCTCTAATGGTAATCCTACGTGGCAGTTCAACTAGATTTTAGGTGCTAACTTGGATTTCTAAATGGGATGAAAATAGATTTTTAATTAAAAAAATTAATTAATTGAAAATTTTAAACCTAAACGTTAACTAAAAAAATTGTTCATCTTCTCTTTTTAATTTTTCTTCTATTTCTTCTTTTTTTTCAACATTTGACTGAAAAAACTATTATTAAGATCAAAATAGTTGAAATCAAATTTACTGCTTCATAAAAATGGATTCAATGGAGGGTTCAAGTATGTCTTCTTTGCAATAATAGATTTAGTATTAAATGACAGGTTTATTCGGCAATTCTCCCAATCCGAAACCATTATGTTAGTGGCAGGGTGTTAATGGGAACAACGGATCCTAAATTGCATATCTTGGATGAATTTGAGGAATGCAATCTTTTGTTTTTCAGTATTGAATAAAAAATATAGAGGAATGCAAAGAAGATATACTTGAACCCTCCATTGAATCCATCTTTATAAAGTAGTCAATTTGATTTCAACTATTTTGATTTTAATAATAGTTTTTTGAGTCAAATGAAAAAAAAAACCCATTGAAAAAAGAAGAGGGAAGAAAAATTAAAAAGAGGAGATGAAAAGTTTATTTAGTTAAGGTTTAGGTTTAAAAATTTTAATTAATTAATTTTTTAATTAAAAATCTATTTTCATCCCATTTAGAAATCCAAATTGGCACCTAAAATCTAGCTGTACTGACACGTAGGATTACCGTTAGAGAGATAACGGAACTTAACGGTAGAGTGATCACTTCGTAACAAAATAATAACATAAGTGACTAAAATGTAACCTGAGACAAACAAAAGTGGCTATTTTTGTAGATTACCCAAAAAAACTAGATTTCGATTATTAAAAATCATCTATAATATATATATATTATATATTATACTATATTATATACCTGGTGCTGGACCATTGATAGACCTTGCCAGTGCTTGAAAAAAATAATAACCCCAACCTCTGCATCACATGTAATGGACAATTCTTTAGCTTTCTTCAACAACCCATTTCGCCTCTTTGAAAACGTTACTTGCCTGCTATTCAAATTTTCTATCTTTTTTATTTCAATTTTCCCTCTACCCATCTTAAAATTTTCTTCTTTCCTTTACTTTTTCCAGGAAAATTTTTAAAAAAAGATAATCCCCAGATTTTTTTTTCTTAAATTTTGAAAAAAACCAAAGGTTTTTATAACAACAAAAAGATCAAAGAAAATAAGGCAAAAAATTTAGGGGATTGTCGAAAGATTCCTTTTTTAAGAGAAAAGAAAATAAGTAAGTAACAAATGTTTTCTTAAATGGAAATGGAAAATGAAATGGAAAAAGAAAATATGTGACCAAAATGAGGGTGAAATCTTGAAAGGTGACAGATTAGATACTATATCTACCAATTATCCAACTATGGAAACTTATTTATTATAGCTTTAGTTTTTTTTTCTATTTTTCTTAATTTCTCTACTTTTTTTTACTCTGCTGTTTTTGGCATTTCAACTGAAAATGGATTTTATTTTTGCTTTGGGTTTCTTTCTTTAAAAAAGTAGTTTTTTAAAATTATTTATATATTATTAATATGTTTTAACAATTTTTGTTAGTGAATATTAATTTTTTTTATTGAATTACAAAAGTAGGAAAATCTTTACCAATAACACAACTAGCGTGACTCAAATCCAAACTACACTAGAGACGATGAACACCCTAACCATCAGGGCAACGCATGGGATTCAGAAAATATTCGAAGACCATAAAATAATTATTTTTAACTCATGAGATTTGTAATTTCTTTTACTTAAAAAGACAATTGAATTTAAATTAAGTATTTCATGAGGACATATAATACATTTTTTTTAAATTCATGGCTAAAATAATAATAAAAAACCTCTTTATTTTTATTGTATTCAAATGAGCCATTAATTGCTTAGAAGAAAACGAAGCCATTAGCTTTTCTTTTTAGGCATGTTTTTGGAGAATTATGTTGGTGCTTCCTAATATTTTAAATAATGGGTGGAGACACAGAAAATTTGAAATGAGTCTTATTTTGGAAGTGGCCATGTTAGCTGGACCTCATTTTTTCTTTATTCACTCATATTTTAACATTTTACAAACATTTCTTTAATGGCTTGGATTATATGGAATTCATTTTACTAAGAGTTGAGCTATTTCTGATGGGAAGCAACTATGTTGGTCGGTTCCCCACCACGGTTTCAGTCGTATTGGTGGGTGCCGCCATTCTAGTGTTAAAGCGCAACAAGTAACACCTTTTTTTTATACTAGTAAAAATTTTAGTCTATACCGTTTGCACTTTTCGAAATATGATACACCAACTGCTCCATGAATAATGTTAAAAAAAATATAAAACTTTAAATTATTTCTATTACACTATAAAGTAAAGTTTAACGTTTAAAAGTTTTTTTGGAACATACTTTTTCATTTAAAATATAAACTTAAAATATAATAAAAAAATCCACTCCTCTCATTATCATAGAAAAATCTTCACTCACCCTTTTTTTTATTGAACCCCCTCATCTTTGACTTGTTTTTTATTCTTAATTTTAAATTTGAGTGATAGAGTTTTTATTTGTAGAGTTTATTAATCAACACTTTATATAATTGATGAATAGTTTTATATTTAATATTTATATATTTCTTTATATAAATATATTAAATATTTAGAAAATATCGATAAATTCAAAATGATACATGAAATAAACTAGCGTGATAATGGCTACTTTGAAAGCAACCATATTGCATACTTGTTTGCAAAGAAATGGGTTAAAGCATGTTGAGTTAGTATTGTGGGTGGCTATAATGTTTGATGCTTTGTCTTCTTTTTTTACTTTGATGCTTTTGATATGTGCTGATATTTGAGTGTAACCATTGGGATATATATGGTTATCCAAATTTTTATGATTTGCTATGCATTAATTGTGGTTGTTTTATTAATAAATTTATATTTTGGATTGAGGAAAAAAATTAAGAAATTCGAAACACAAAAAAGAAAGTAGAGAAAACGAACACAATGATATACGTGGTTCGGGAATATTCCCTACATCCACGGGTAGAACCAAAAATGAAATTCACTATTAAAAAATAGAGATTACAATGGAATTACATCATAAAATGAAATACCTCGCCGATAATTACCCACAAACTTTGAGCAATTTTCTGAATGAACATCAGCTATACACTTTCCGCATATTGAGAACTACCTGGCAATAACAAATAACAAGTGACCAACAATCTCAAAATGTTAAAAACAATACTTTATTTAAAACATCCTAGCCTCTTATCAATCATCAATGGAGACCTAAGACAGATTCATGATTTGGGTAGATAGAAGTAGATGATACTAAAAGCATTAGAAACCAAACTTACCACGTTGCGCCGTTGTTGTGCCCATAAGCTGGTATTGCCCACTCTGGATGCCCACCATTCAAGGGTTTATCACCCAAATGTGGTACGTACACCTCCCCAGTGGTACCATTTGGCCTTTTATCTGCCACCAGTTTCATGGTTCCCAAAGCTGAATGAAAGTAGAAGGCTAAATAAATAACATATTTGGCTCCTAAACTACAACAATGTACCAAGCACCAAAATATTCACCAACACAGGAAATGAATGTCAGAAGAACAAATTCTCCATATAACCTAGACTTACTCTATCATAAACATTGATAACATCACAGTTGAAGTCTTTCAAAGCAGGGGAAATTCATATAAAGATTGGTAGAAAATATGCCAATCTACCGGACCGGAAAGCTGAAAAGCAACATTAAAAGAGAGCTGCAATGAAACTAGTTCCAAACTGCTACAGTATTTAAATCATTTGATTCATTTAACTCATACCACAAAGTCCAAAAGCAAAAGAGTCGAGATATAGCGAGTCACTTAGTAAAAGCGGATTAGATAAAGTCGCATAATCAGTCACTTAGACAGTGAGTTTGATTATGTCAATCAATCCACAAGATCAAAGAAGCAATTCCTCATCACGTGAATTGATGCAGCCTTTGAATGGATTCATGGTCTGAGAAATTCGAAAAACTAAGATGGACATCTTTGAGATTGGACAGATCAATATTTTGGGAACTCTGTTGTCTTACATGTGTTAAATTAAGCTCTCTAATGCCATGTAGTAACATGTCCTGTATCCCTCCATTAATCCTAGAAGGATCAGACTATCACGTAAAATACTTGTTCTGAAAAACCATTGGTTAATAGTACGACGAAATGTCAAACATTTTTAACAAAAATCCCATTCTCATATACCAAAATAGTTTACAAATTAGAAGATGCAAATGAAAATAGAACATTCAATTTGCTGAATAAATGTTGCAGAGAATTGACTAATCGCTTTACTAAATCAAATAAGCCAAAGCAGATGAGTTGAAGTTCTCCACTATTTTTCGCCAATTTAGCCTTCAATGCCTGCAAAAATTGAATACAAAATATAAAAGACCGATGTCTGCTATCATATTGTTCATGAGGACAATCAGATATATATAAAAAAGCTATGAAATTTATAAATGTTTAAAATGGGTTTCACACCTGTGGTTTGAGGGTGGAGAAATCGAGAATAAATCCCTCGGAATGACTATTATATGATTAATTTCCACTAAAGGTATGTGGGAAATCTTACTGCACCCTTCTTCTAGCGACGAGCATTTGGAAATATATAGCTTCTCAAGCGAGAGAAGCATATCTTTTTCTGAAAGAGAGGCGAGCTTGGGATAATCATAGATATACAATTTTCGAAGAGAGGTGAGGTGCTGTAAGCCATTGGAGCAAATGTATTCCAAATTTTCAAAATTTCGAATGCAGATAGATCTGAGAGAAGGAGGCAGCATTCCTCCTATCCCTTCTTCTGGAAATGACACCACATCTGAGCATCCTTTACCGCTGATGTCGAGTTCTTGAAGAGAGGTGAGTTTGTTAAATCCCCATTCAACAAGTGATGCATAAATTTTGGGTGCCCTTGAGATTTCAAGTGATGTGAGGTTGGTAGGGAAACCCTCTTCTGGAAAGGATATGTCAGCCGAACACTCCCACACCGTTAATTTTCGAAGGGAGGTGAAATTGTTGATGCACTTGGGAAGGGCTCTAAAATTTTCACAATTCTGAATTGAGAGAACTCTGAGATTTGTGGTGGGCAACCCACTTTCTTGAAATGGAACCAGTTTTGGACACCCACATAATCGAATCTCCTGAAGATGGCTGAGCTTGTCTAATCCCCGCGGTAATGATTTAATATTTTTAGCATCACAAATGTCAATGCTTTCGAGACCAGTGGTTTCAAGGAAGTCTTGGGCTATGCATTCCAACATCGGACAAGTCCAAATAACAAGCTGTTTAAGCATTACGGATAGCTTGGCTTTTAAAAATAAGCTACTTAGCTTTGAACAATTTTTAATATGAAGAAGTTGAAGCTGATTGCATATATCGCCCCTTGATGATACCCATATTAGAGATGGACAGTCACTTATAACCAAGTGCTCAAGAAGACAAGTGTTGCTACTCATGCTCTTATTATTATTATTTTCTTTTTCATCAACCAAATATTGCAAATTCTTGCAGTCCCTAATCTCCAACTTTTTTAAAGCAGGGGGAAAGTTACTCTCTGCAAAACAAACCAAGCCTGGACACTTTTCAAGTACCATTCTCGTAATGAATGGGAAAGCATTTAAGACTTTTGGTAGTCTATTGAACCTTTCACAATCCCTTATAAACAGAGATTTAACACCTGGAATCTTGTCAAGTTGCAATATCTCCTCCTCTTTTTCCAAAGAGACCAATTGCGGACAATTCCTGAACGTGATAAAAGGATGCCTCTCTAATCCTAGTCCAATCTGAGATAAAGATCCCAACTCCTGCTAACCAAAGATATTGAATTTTTTGGGGTTTGCAAATCTCAACATTTTCCTCTCTGCTGAAATATTAAACTTTGAAATATTTGAAAGAGACACATGTTTCAAAGAGGTAACCTTCTGTACAGACAAAGAACCTTCATCCACCAATTCTTCACAACCTTCAACCCTTAATTCACTCAGCAAGGCAAAACTTGAAATTGAAACTATTAACCTTCCACAATCATAAATTTCAAGTTTCTGCAATGATTGAAGGATGATTGGCAACGTTCCCCGCAATTGAGGACATCTTTTAATTGAAAGCTTACTAAGGCTGGGAAATTTCGATGCTTGCTCATCATCTTGACATAGGTCCCACTCCTCCCAATTCAGCATATTGTCAAAACACAGAGACTCTAATGATGCAAACGAATTTGATTGATTTTCTCCAAACAACTCAGCACCAATCTTTTGCACTTGATACAAACCACTAATTGAAAGATCTTTTAACAACAACAGCCTTCCAATCGATGGTAGAGATTCGCAATTTGTACAGTTGCGAAGCTCCAATGACAACATATTTTTGAAGGAAGAATCTGCAATCCAAGTAGAGAATTTTTCACCACCATAATTATCAATGACGAGTTGCTCAAGCTTTTTTGGAGGACGAAGAGAGTCCAACACCCATTCGTCAACTTCTTTATTCCTTGTATCTTTCTTAAAGTACGGACTCCATTGCAATACCAGTTGATCAATCCCTTGCTTCTCATTTAACTTGGCTTCCCCTGCATCTTCACCGTTAACATTCTCTAACCCAAAAATACGGAAATCACCTTTGAGGTTTGACAAATATTTTAATTCTCAGATATGCTGTCCATCACCTTCCCCTATGATAAAATCAGATAATCTTTGAAGATTGGTTAGCTTATCGATTCCAAAAGGCATCCTTTCTATTGACTTCGCATCTCTAATATCAAGATAATGTAAGTTGACAAGATTTCCAATCTTTGAAGGTAGCCTTTGAAGCCTGGAACAATTTTTCAATAATAAAGTTTCCAAATGGTAGAGAGTGCACAAAGAATCGGGAAGGCATTTGATAGCAGTGTGAGAAAAATTTAAGTAGCGAAGATGTTTTAAATTTTCAAAAGCATCAAGCAACTCAGTGATGGCATACCCACTCAAAGAAAGCACCTTTAAGTAGCCAAGTTTTGGCAACAAATCAACCAAAACAACATTAGTTAAACAAGGCCTCCAATAATGTGACAACCCTATAGGTAGAAAGGTACGTATAGAATTCTCTTGATCAAATGCTTCAAACTTTTTCACAGTGTCATATTCTCCAGCAATATAAGAAGAATGTCGAGTGCGATTTGAGAACTTTTGTTGCATATCACCCTCCAGTTTGGAGCATATGTCTCCTGCAACTACTTTACCTAAATCATTGATAAGGTCATGCATTACAAATCGGGACTCATCTTTACTTGATATCTGAAAAAATGACCTGGACACTAGATCTTAAAAATATTGATTTCCAAGATCTTTGATTTGAGGCATAGCTTTTTGTTGCAAGAGAACTTCTGCTCTCCATAGTAAGATAATTTCTTCTTCTTCAAATTCATAATCTTTCGGAAGTATGGAGCAATATGCAAAACATCGTTTCAAGTATGACAGAAGATGATGGTAGCTTAATCGCAAAGCTGGAATTATGCCACACTGCTCTTCTGGTAAGTTCCATAACTCACTCTCATATATTCGTTCCCATTCTCGATGACAGTTAACTATGCGTAGCAAGCTTCCAATGGATTTTGCGGCTAAAGGTAAGCCATTGCACCTTCTAACAATTTTCTCTCCAATTTCTTTGAACTGGGGATGTCCATCGAAATTTCTTACTTTTAATGCATGCTGTGTAAATATGGATAAACAATCATCATCTGATAGTTTATCCAAATGAAAAGTGTTGAAGAAATGATCAGCATGCAGCAACCAAGACTGTCGAGGGCACTGCATGCAGAAGCTGCAAGTTCATCAAGCCAGCAAGCTGTGTTTTCACTTATTTTGTATTTTTAAGTTAATGCAATGTAACTTAGTTGTATTTCAACTATGTTAGGTTTATATTTGATGTAAAACTGATGGTGATTGAGCTGATTAATCAGCTTTGTTGATTTGTACAAGTTAATTAGCTCAAGTTACTAAGTTTGTTAGTGGTAGTAGGTGAAGTTTAGGTTAACCTACCGTTTTGTCAAGTTGTAAGCTTGTTTATGTATTGGCTTTGAGCCATATTCAGTTTTTTGAATGAATTCAACAAGTTTTCATCCATATGCTCTCCATTTTTAGTTTTGCTTCAAAATCTATTTGAGTTTTCTGCTTTGTTTCTGCTGCAAGTCACGAGATTTGCTCGACAAGCATTCTGTTGAAGCTTGCTGCTGTAGCACTTAGATCCAACAATTGGTATCTAGAGCCATATTCTTAGAGGACCTGTTGTAGTTCAGTATCAAAACCATGGCATCATCAGGTTTTTCACCAGCTTCACCACCTGTCTTCAATGGAGAGGGCTTCAACATTTGGGCAGTTAAGATGAGGACTTACCTGCAGGCATTCGACCTATGGGAAGTTGTTAACTCAGATGCTGAGCCAGCACCTCTTCGAGCTAATCCAACAGTTGCTCAAATAAGGCAACACACTGATGAAAGAACAAAAAGGCACAAGGCCATGTCATGCATACAGAATTGTGTGACAGATGTGATCTTTATGAGGATCATGGCCTGTGAAACACCAAAGGAGGCTTGGGACAAGCTGAAAGAAGAATTTCAGGGGACTGAGAGAACAAGGCAACAACAGCTGCTCAACTTGAGAAGAGATTTCGAAAATCTCAAAATGAAAGAGGAAGAAACAGTTAAGCAGTACTCAGATCGGATTATGGCTGTTGTAAACAGCATAAGGCTCCTAGGAGAGCAATTCAGTGAAGCTAGAATAGTTGGGAAAGTCATGTCCACTCTACCAGAGAGGTATGAAGCTAAAATTTCATCCCTTGAAGACTCAAGGGACTTGACAACTATCTCCTTAACTGAGCTAATCAATGCCTTGTATGCACAAGAGCAAAGAAGAGCCAGCAGACAAGAGGAGCACCAGGAAGGGGCTTTTCAAGCCAAAGAAGCCTCGAGCATCAAAACTCACAAAGGCAAAAAGTTCTGGAAAAATAGGCCTAAGCCTGATGCTGCTAGGAGCAGTGACCAACTCTGCAGACATTGTAAAAGAGCTGGTCATCCAGAAGATAGATGCTGGTTTAGACCAGATGCAGTATGCCAACACTGCAAGAAAAAAGGCCATGTTGAAAAAGTTTGCAAGAGTAGAAGCAAACCAAGACAGAATCAATTTCAGCAACAAAAGGTAGAAGCTCGAGTAGCTGAAGAAAGCAGTGATCAAGAAGAACATGTTTTTGTTGTGTCATGTGCAGCAAATCAGAAGAAGGGTTCAAAGGGCTGGCTTCTAGACAGTGGGTGCACAGACCACATGTCTCCAGATGCAACTATCTTCAAAACCCTGGACAGAACCTGCAAAACCAAGGTAAAAATTGGAAATGGTCAGTTGATTAATGCTGAAGGAAGAGGAGATGTGCTGATTCATACCTCTACAGGTGGCAAAATCATTTCAAATGTACTTTAGTACCTGATATCGATAGGAACCTTCTCAGTATAACTCAACTACTTGAGAAAGGTTACTCAATTGTGTTCAAGGAGAAAGAATGTCAAATTTTTAATCCAAGTGGATCAAACCTCATAACAGTCACCATGACTGATAAATGTTTTGAAGTAGACTGGCCAAATGACTTACATTCAGCCTGCATAGCCTCCACTGATGACTCTAGACTCTGGCATCAGAGGCTTGGACATACAAACTACAAATCCATAGCCCGCATGGTCAATGAAGGTCTGGCAGAAAATTTCATCGATTCAGTGAAGAATGATGAGCTTTGTGAGATATGTCAGCAAGGAAAATTGGCAAGATTGCCATTTCCAACAAGCACAACATGGAGAGCATCAGAGAAGCTCCAGCTTGTGCATACAGATGTGTGTGGACCAATGAAGACTGAGTCTCTCAAAGGAAGCAGGTACTTTATTCTATTTATTGATGACTTTACAAGATACTGCTGGATTTATTTTCTAAAACAGAAATCAGAAGTTCCATCTGTGTTCCTGAAGTATAAAGCTGCTGTTGAAACTGAGTCTGGTTGCAAACTTAGAGCAATGAGGTCAGATAATGGAACTGAGTACACCTCAGCTCAGTTCCAAGCCTACTGTGAAGAAGCAGGTATCAAACACCAGTTGACTAATGTGTATACACCCCAACAGAATGGGGTCAGTGAAAGGAAAAATAGAAGCTTGATGAACATGGCAAGATGTCTTCTGTTTGAGAAGAATTTGCCCAAAACTCTGTGGGCTGAAGCTGTTAACACAGCAGTTTATCTCCAAAACAGGCTCCCAACCAAGGCTCTGGCTGAGAAGACTCTATTTGAAGCCTGGTTTGGGTTTAAGCCATCACTGGCTCATCTCAGAACCTTTGGTTGTCTGTGCTACACTCAAGTTCCAGCTGAGAAGAGAAGCAAGCTAGATAAAAGAGCTCAAGCAGGGATCCTGATCGGCTATAGCTTAGTTAAAAAGGGCTACAGAATCCTAGAACCTGCTACAAACAAGATATTGGTTAGCAGGGATGTTGTTTTCAATGAAAAAGGACACTGGAATTGGGAGAAGGCTGAACCAGAGGTAGTGGCTGAAGATCTGGCATTGGACCAAGTTAAAAATGATGAAAACACACCTGAAATGGATGTAGATGATGTTCCAATCAGAGGCACTCGACCACTGGCTGATGTTTATGAAAGAGCACAAGTGGCTACTGTTGAACCAAGTTGCTTTGAAGAAGCAGAAAGCCAGGAGGACTGGAAGCAAGCAATGATTGAAGAAATCAGGATGATTGAAAAGAATCAGACCTGGAGTCTGGTTGATAGACCAACAAACAGGAAGATTATTGGTGTCAAATGGGTTTATCGAGTCAAGAACAATGCTGATGGTAGCCTAAACAAGTTAAAGGCTAGATTGGTTGTGAAAGGCTTCAGTCAAAGGTATGGATCAGACTACCTGGAAACCTTTGCACCAGTGGCCAGGCTAGACACCATCAGACTACTAGTTGCCTTAGCAGCACAAAAACAGTGGCTGATACACCAACTTGATGTAAAATCAGCATTTCTGAATGGATTCCTTGAAGAGAAGATTTATGTGGAGCAACCTCAAGGTTTCAAGGTGTCTGGCAAGGAAGAAATGGTGTACAAACTCAACAAAGCCTTGTATGGCTTGAAACAGGCTCCAAGGGCCTGGTATAGCAGAATTGATGGATATCTGACCAGTTTGGGATTCGAGAGAAGTCTAAGTGAGCCAACTCTCTATGTTAAATTGACTAGTACTGAAATTCAGCTCATTGTGTCAATATATGTCGATGACTTACTGGTGATAGGAGGAGATCGAGAGATGCTAAGCAGCTTTAAAGCTAAAATGCAACAGCATTTTGAGATGTCTGACTTGGGATTGATGTCTTACTTCTTAGGCATGGAAGTAACTCAAGCTGAAAATGGAATTTGGCTTAGTCAAAAGACCTTTGCTATGAAGGTTCTCAACAAATTCTCAATGGAGAATTGCAAAGCAACCAGCACACCAATTGCTGTTGGAGAAAAACTCTCGAGCCAAGATAAGCATGAAAAGGTCTGTGAAACAACCTATCGAAGTCTAGTTGGATGTTTGTTGTATTTGACTACTACCAGACCTGATATAATGTATGCTGTGAGTCTACTCTCAAGGTTCATGCATTGCTCAAATGAAAGTCACTTTAGAGCTGCAAAAAGAGTTCTAAGATACATCAAGGGAACTTTGTCCTATGGAATGCAATTTACCAAGGCTGAGAACTTAAAGTTAGTTGGCTATTGTGATAGTGATTGGGCAGGTTCTTTGGATGATATGAAGAGCACAACAGGTTATGCATTCAACCTAGGCTCTGATATGATTTGCTGGAGTTCAAAGAAACAGGCAGTAGTAGCACAATCTACTGCAAAGGCTGAATATATAGCTGCTGCTGCAGCAGTTAATCAAGCCATATGGCTTAGAAAAATCTTAGCTGATCTTAACCATGAGCAAAAGGAAGCAACAGAGATAATGTGTGACAACCTATCTGCTGTTGCAATTGCAAAGAACCCTGTCTTTCATGGAAGGACCAAGCATTTCAACATCAAACTTCATGCAGTTCGAGAAATGGAGCAAGCTCATGTTATCAAATTAGTTCATTGTAGTTCTGAAGAGCAAACTGCTGACATTTTGACAAAGACACTCAGTGTTTCCAAGTTTCAACACCTAAGAACTAAGATGGGAGTTTGCAACATGCTAACCAAGGAGGAGTGTTGAAGCAATGGTCAGCATGCAGCAACCAAGACTGTCGAGGGCACTACATGCAGAAGCTGCAAGTTCATCAAGCCAGCAAGCTGTGTTTTCACTTATTTTGTATTTTTAAGTTAATGCAATGTAACTTAGTTGTATTTCAACTATGTTAGGTTTATATTTGATGTAAAACTGATGGTGATTGATCTGATTAATCAGCTTTGTTGATTTGTACAAGTTAATTAGCTCAAGTTACTAAGTTTGTTAGTGGTAGTAGGTGAAGTTTAGGTTAACCTACTGTTTTGTCAAGTTGTAAGCTTGTTTATGTATTGGCTTTGAGCCATATTCAGTTTTTTGAATGAATTCAACAAGTTTTCATCCATATGCTCTCCATTTTTAGTTTTGCTTCAAAATCTATTTGAGTTTTCTACTTTGTTTCTGCTGCAAGTCACGAGATTTGCTCGACAAGCATTCTGTTGAAGCTTGCTGCTGTAGCACTTAGATCCAACAAAAAGCTTTAAGCGTATCCACAATAGGTGAAACGACTTGAAGACGAGTGGTTACAATGATATGAGTCCCTGCTCCAAACGGAGACCGTAAGATGGTCCAATCATTATACTTCTCGTTCCAAATGTCATCTAAAACAAGCAGGAATCTTTTCCCAGACAACTTCTCCTTCAACTTAACTTGAAGTAAATCCAAGTTACTGTAATCACATGACTCAGAAGTGATGGACTGTAAAATTGCCTTTGTTATAGCAATTGCATCAAAATTATCAGAAACACCCAGGCCTTGAGATCAAAAGACTCGTTAATGGTGGCGTCATTGTAAACAAGCTGAGCAAGAGTTGTTTTACCTATCCCTCCCATGCCGACGATGGAAAGGACTGAAACTCCATCGGAGTTATTACCTTTGAGGAACTCAATCATTTCTGTCTTCTCCTTGTGTCTGCCAACATACTCCACAACTCCATCCAGTAAGGAAGTTGGTTGCAGCCTGGGTTGCTTTCCCTTGGAGGTTGCAGCTTGAGACAAAATCTCACTCAACCCCAAACTACTTCTTCGAGTAGTCAAACTATTCAGTCTATCAGTGATGTCTTTCACCTTCGTGATCATGGAATTCTTAAACTGAAAAGAGGTGGGAGTGAAAATACTACGAATAATCCTGTCAGGAATGAATTTCCGTATCTTACTAGGTCTGGCTTGAGCTTGAGTGTCTTGGAGATTGAGGCGTAACTCTTCATAAGCGAACTCATCCAAGATATCATCCACATCGTAAGCCAAGTCCTGGAGATCCTCCAGCCATTTCTTCACACCCGTGTTCTTGGTTGGCTTCTCCTCTGCATCGTCCAATACTGCTTGGATATCAGGCAATATGGACTGCCACTGCTTGAGCTGCTGGTGGAGTTGGTTGTGATTAGCAACAAAGTTGAGTGCAGAGTCGAGCGATTTGCCCACCAGCAGGTCCAGGAACCCAGAAAGAGCAGCCTCTCCAATGACAGACATGGTCGAATTATGAGAAAGAAGATGAAGAGAGAAATGAACAAAGCCAAAATGGAAAGACGGGGAACAGAAAGGAAAGAAAGGGAAATGGAATCTGCAAAATTAGAGAAAGCTGAAGATATTGGCACAATATCCTTAAAGCATGTAAGAATTCAGACTATAGGGCAATGAGTTGGAAATCACAGGGTACAGATAAAGAAGCTGCTTTTCGTGCTAATGGGAAAGGAATAATGGAAATGAGGGGACCTTTGCTTTTGAATTTTGATGCTTTTCTGTTCTCTTGCTTTTGGTCATTATCCTAAATTGATCTTGACCAAATATGTACTTTAATTAAAGATCAAAATATTATATTTCTCACAACTTGATCGCCAAAATATAGCAAACACCAATACTCTAAACTTCTGAATCACAAATATTTACTGTATTTATTATATAAAAAAAATTTAGGGTCTAAAAATAAATTACAATTTTTACGATTTCACCATTTTAATAGTATATATATTTATAATTTTTAAAAGATTAAATCAGATTTTTATTATCTTTAGAGGGAGCAAAGTGCAGTTTTACTTTTATAATTTAAAATTTTAAAATTTTTAAAGAGCCTAAATGAAATTTTTTTCATTTTAGGAGTCCCTGCCAGGCCCTAGCTATACCCATGAGATTGATTGTAGTTATATTGTTAATTGACTTACTATTTTACTATTTATACTATTATTTAAGCTCCTGTCTAGTTGATGTCAGGAGTTAATCGGGTACTAACTTGGTTAAAGAAATTATGAAAATGTCACTCTAGTCTTTTTATTATAAAAAATAAAAATATGTGCATATAATGGAATTTTGAACCCATATCAATTACATTAATAAAATTATTAAGTTACCACTCAACTAAAACTTTAATATTTTAATTTTATTATGCACACTTTATTATTAATTAATTTCAAATACTATGCTTTAATTATTTATTGTATGTTATATTTAAATGCACACTTATATTCTAAATATATGATTTCAATTCATACGTGTGTGATAAGTATACTAATTGTAGCCTATCTTGCCAATTGTAGTATGCCTATCACTTCGTTGTGCAAATTTATGATTTGCTTTCTTAATAGATTTGTTAACTAAATCCAAATTACTTTCCTTTTAGACCAATTAATTAATTTAATTACATTTATTTTTAGTGTGATTAACCAAAATAACCGATCAAACTGATTAAACGAAATTGCTTCTATTATTATAATTATGAAATCATTTGGTTATTGGTATTTTTTATTGAAGTTCGGTTCATTTAATTTTCGATTTTTCTAAACTAAAATTTACATCTAGATTTGATGACGATTGCTTGTTCACACTCCATGGGAATTCTTAAGGGTGGGACCTTGGCTTTTGAATTTTGATGAAATCTCTCTGCCATTTCTGAAATTCCAATTTTCCTTTAGGGAAAACGATGAGGACGATGCCAATCTAAGTCCCATTCAATTAAACCCTGATCTCGATCACAATGCCATCTAATACCTATATATCAAATTATTATTTCCATTAACTTTAAAGCCTATTGTAGCTTTGGTTCAATTTAATAATGCCATTAAACATCATGATTATTGACACGATATAGCAACCACACTCGTCCTACTTTGTTTTTGGGTTGAAAACATCACTGTAAATGCAAAAGGAGAGAAGGTGAAGCCTTTCAAATTCTCCACATGCCAAAATGGCACTGACATGTCAGATGGGCTGATATGGCATACCATGTTAGAAAAATTATAAAAATATTTTAAAATTAATAAAACATATATATACATCTAGAATGAATCGGGACAAATGATTATCGAAAATCAAATGAATTTAGACAAATTATTGTCCAGGATCATTTTAAATGTATATATATTTTATTAATTTTAAAATATTTTTTTGTTGATGTGGCGTGCTAAATTAGCATGCCTTGTTAGTGCACATAATTTTTAAAAAATTTTCTTGACATGGTATGACGGTTTCTGTTAACGAAAGGGCATAGTTGATTTTTGGGGGGGGTCAGTAAGGACTCAATAGGATAAATTTTTTCATTCATTTTGGGATGATTTGACAAAACATATAAGTTTAAGAGCTAAAAAGATGAAAAATTAAATGAAAAATTAAAATAGCTTTTTTTTTATAAATTTAAAAACCCAAATAAATCATTATATCATTCTTTTATATTATGGGACCATAGTGGGTTAAGGTGCCTGTAACACCAAAATGGATGGCCCTAGTAGAGGTTCATGCAAAAATCAATAAGAAACTTCTCTATAAATCTAAGTGGGGTTTGGAAAAAATCTATTCTATTGTTTAAATATATTAAAAAAGTTTTTTTAAAAATAATATTTTAAAAATATATGTTTTTATTAATTAAATAGTAATTGAATCAAATCAAAGTCTAAAATAATACAAGACATTAATTGAGCCAAATCAGTTACCATTAACAAATAATTGAATCTTTCAATGAATATTTATATCAATAATACTTGAAATTTTTTTTTAGCATGTAAAAGAACTTGCTTAAAAATAAATAATTTTATTATTAAGGATTGTGTGATGCAGTATTAGAATATAGTTTGGTTTATCTACTTCAAACACAAATCTTAAGATTAAACTAAACCTGTATGAATTAGATTGTGAGTTGAAGTGCTCCACCCCTTCCTTGGAGTTGAGAAGAAAGCATATAGGAGCACTACTTAACCCATAATGCTAAAGCAAATGCAACTATGGTTAGGTTGAAATGTAATCAAAGTAAGGCTTTGAGACATTGAATTGTAATAAGTGGATGGACCCCAAGTACTTGTTGGAGGGTCATGGGTTGGGTGGGACCTCTGTTTTTGAATTTTTTTATGCTCCTCTTTTGCCATGGCTGAATGAATCCTCAACTTGCTCCTATAAAGGATCCTTTGAAGTTCCCTATATAGTCGGTTTATAAAAGCATTAGAGTTTCAGCTTAGATTCAACAACAAAATGGAAAGTGTTAAAGAGTACTAGGAGTGTTTTGAAAGAGATACTCCATGGGAATTTTCTCACCAATATTTCTTCCAAATGCCTGTAAAAAAAAATCAAGGAATAAAAAAACATATCTACAACTATGTTCCAAGTACCAAAATACACTCCAACAGAAGAAGGGAATACCAGAAGAACATATTCAGAACATGCAGATGAAAACTGAACATTCAAATTTCTGAATAAATATGACACACAATTAACTAACCGTTTTATCAAATCAAATAAGCTAAAAGAAGACTAGTTGAAGTCATCCACTATTTAGCTTTCAATGCCTGGTTGAAATAATTAGAGAAGTGAAAAAATGTTTGATAAGCTATAAAAAGTAACATATTTTAAACCCATTCTTGATGCATTTTTGGATGATTTATTATGTAAATTAGTGAATTTGATGCTCCTAATCCTTTAAATTCATATTTCTATACTTAGGTAAGCATATGAGAGTGAAAGGAGCTAAAAATAAGCCAAAATCAGACGAAAAAAACTTTTTTCAGGTTCCACTCAGCCTGGGCACATGCCCAGTGAGCCACACGAGCTGGCCACATGCCCATGTGTAGCCCATGTTGATTTCGCACCCTGATTCTCTTTTACATGAAAAAAACCCAATTTTTAGGATTTCTGAGCATTTTAAAGTCTATAAATACCTTTAGAGGAAGACCTAAGAGGGCCAACAGAGAAAATTGAATAAAACACTTGAAGAACGCCATAGGAATCAACTCGGAAGCGAATCTTCTTCAAGATTGAAGATCTTCATTTAATTTCTCTTGAAGTTTTATTGAGTTTCTTTATGTCTTGTGATTATCCTAACTTTGAGATGTTTCTATTCAGGATTATGAACTAAATTCCCTAGATACCTAGGGAAGATGAAACCTATGATGAATCTTATTATTTGATTTTTGATTTTCACGATAAATACTTGATTCTTGTTCTCAATTATGTATGCTTATTTCTTGTTTTAATATTTTCAAGTTTAATGTGCTTATTTTAGTGGAGCAAAAGTCCCTATTTAAGAGTAGATTTACCATAACTGAGTAGAGTTGCATGCAATTCTAGAAATAAGACAACATAAATCTACTAGATTAGAAACTCATAGATCGAGTTAATGTGACAATAGGGGTTTTAATTAGAAAAAGATTTCAATTAATCAACCTAGAGTCAGTTGTTCTTACTCTCGAAAGAGACATTAGCATAAATTAGGAATTTTTACGGATCAAGACAAGTGAATAAATCATTTAATTCAACTTCATAATAATAGGTGAAGTATTGTCTATCTCATTAGTTATCTTCGATTATTTTCCTATTTTATTCTCTATTGCATTCTTAGTAAATTTTTTTATTTCAAGAGTTTAAGTAGGATGAGGCATTTTGATTTTTAATTTTTTTGTGTGTATGTTATACTTTTTGGTTTTGGTCAGAATTCGATTGCAAATGGAATTTCTTTTCTTCTATATTTCTAATTATGTTCTTTCTTTTTCTCTTGTATAATATTGCGCCGCCACGCCACCCTTCCATTTTTTCCCCTTCTTTTATTTGTTTATTTCTTTTATTTAATTCTTGTTGAACTATTATACTAGTATTCTTAATTTCATGACAAGCTAAACTTCTCTTCTAGTTTTAGGCCAATAGTCAATTCGGAAGAGAGTCGTGAGACCTAAAACCGAACGTTAAAATCTTCTACCTGGTATTTGTTATCCCTTTGATTTAAGACAGAGATACTTTTGTCTCAAAGTTATTTTGACACAAGTCAAAAAGTGTGGGTTAATTTAGTGCTGATAGGCATACAATTGGAAGAATCAATAGTATTGGTTGTTGTATTCGGATTACTGAAGAACACATTGGCATGTCCAATTAAGTGGTTAGTTGTACCCATCAAGGGAAATAGCAAATGGATTTAAAGGACTCACATGGTTAAGGCCGTTGATTCGAGTTGGGCCCTTCTAGTTTGCAAGGCTACTAAAGAGTTGATTTGGTGTTCTCGTAATTAACTTATACATGAAAGGGTTGGTCTGAAGTGTCATCAACCACTATAATAGACTTACTGGTTAAAGTAGAAGACTTGTTATCAAGAATCGATTCGAGACTAAAGCAAAAATCGAGCTTGAAGCTAGAAGATCATCACATCGATTTATTCAATCTAATTTCGCTTCTGTTTATTTTTATTTTTATTTTAATTATCTGAATTAAATTTAATTTTCTCTTTTTATTTTTTTACAGACCATCACACGTGGTGAGTATGACACTTGTTTGGCATATTGCAAATTTAGTTGAATTTGGTATTGCCATTAAATATCATGATTAATAGACACCAATATAGCAAACACCCGTCTTGTTTTGGGGATTGCTAACAGAGTTGTATTTTTAACCACAAAAGTTCATCTTACCGATAATCCGAAAGCAAAAATATAAAATTGATAAATAAGATGTATTTAAATGGTAAGCACGAAATAAGTCGTAAATTTCTTGAAAAGCCACCATCTAATTGCGAAAGAGAATGAGTTGAATTAAAATTTTGAATAGGAATAGGCCAAAAAATTAATTCCAAATGGAAATTTCATGGCAGCTTCTGTGTGGCCCTCCATCAATTTCAACCACTATTTGGTAGATTTAGAAAAGTAAAGATCCATCAAAGAAGAAACGAAAAAGAAAGCTCCTGGAACAAGAAACAAAAATAAGAAGACATCTACAAGAGCAAAATAACAAGACATACAGAGAAAAGGGGAATCTAGAGAGGACGAGAATCACGATGACTTAACATTTAATGACTTCAAAAAAAATTCTAAATAGAGGAAGATTTGTTTTATTATTATTTTTATTTCCTAGATTAGTTTTTTTTATTTTCTATTATTATATTATTGTTTATTAATATTTAACATTAAAACTTCTTGAAAAATCCACCTGCTAATTGCCAAATAGAACGGACTGAATTAAAGTTTTGAATACTCTATAAATTAATTTAATTTAGATTGAAAATTTCATAGCAATTTCCGTCTATCAAGCTGTTGTTTGCTTGTCGCATTACTTGTTTCCTTACCTATGAGTCTGCTTGTGGAATCCAAGATTGGCATTACATATCTGATCTTCCTACGAATTGCACATTAGCTGTTTATTTTATATTTAAAATTTTCAATTCTTATTTGAGAGGACTCAGTTATTGATACATAAAATGTTTTAATAACATGGACTCATTTTTAGCAGGAAGATGGGCTGAATAGAACTGAGAAAGGAGAGGAAAAGAGGTCAAGGAGGCACCGGAGTTGAGCCTCTATAGCACCCTTTGATGCTTAAGTTAATCTTCTTTTAGTAACTAGAAAGTGACTTGATAAAGGGTGAGAAGGATGAACGCGAAAGCGGATCGTAAAGTTTGTCAAAGTCGCGGATTTGACTTAGGGCTCTAGACGTTCGGAAAGAAACTTGAATTTTTGACACAACCTGAAACGAAATTAAATCCAAGTTAGATAAAATAATTAAAACAAATAATAAATCAAAGATTAAGAAAGTGAATAAAGAAGATAAATGGAAAGATAGAACGTGGCGTGTAGAAGTCCTAAGAAGCCTTGGAAACACAAAGAATCCACAACCCCCTTCAAGTGGCTCTAATTTTCCCTCCAAGATAAAAACCTTGGCAAGAAAAAGTTTGAAGATGATCCCCACAATCTAAAAAGATTGTTAAAACTGTTCTAAAAGAAACTCAAGAGAAATTCTTGAAAAGAAAAACTTAAAAAGAATTTATTAACTCAAAAGAGAAATAGAATAATAATGAATTGTCTTCCTTGTGTACAATGCAAAGGCCTATATATAGGCTAGATAAATAAATCTAAATAAAACTCCTAAGTATACTAGAACTCTAATTTAATCTAAACAAGAAGCAAAACTTTCTTGCTAACATAAAATTCCTAAATAACTTAAAATACTTAATAATTATTAAAAAATTGGAATAAAATAATAATAAAATAATAAGAGCTAATAAATAAAATAGTGTGCTCATATATAATAAAAATTAAGCCTAAAACTTAAACCCAATATTAAACGTCTAAGCTTATACGATCAATTGGGGTTCTTGAAGTGAAATGCTTAAACTTGTTAGCATTTTCCACATGGGCTTGTCGTCATAGATTGAGACTTTAGGCCCACGAACATAATTAGTCTCTTCTAATTCATCATTACTTCAGAATTTATTGTCTTGAAACTTCAACTCTTCTTCTCGAATTTTTTTCGTGATAAAGTCTTGAACCACTAAGTTGAGTTTTGACTTTATTTGTTTGGATTTGGATCTCGTAATTGGGCCTTGAGGGAAACTAAACTCATCTCTATTATGGCCTTTGAATTGGGCTGAGTTACTCATATCATTACTGATATAGTTATAGTTCAATAGGTCAACATACTTGCAAGAGTGAAGTTAGAAATTTAGTTTGGGGATCCAGATACAATTATAAAATTTTAAAGTGATCAAAGATAAAAGAAAATTGTGTTAAAAAAGTTTAAATTAAATTATATATTTTTATAAGGGTAATGCAAGAAAGTATTTGTATAGAGAATTTCCTGAGTATTTTGTGTGAACAAAAAAAAAAGAAGACATGGAAAGAAAGGCAAAGGAGAAGTGTGGTTGGTCACATAAATTTGGTATTATCATTAGATATCATGATCACTGCACAAATCCATCCTAATTTAAAGAAAAGAAAAGAAGTTCCTAACCTATGTAAAGGAAAATAAAAGGAAGGTTAAACAAAATATATTATGAAACTGTGATTCTACGTCATCCTTATCCATTTCTAATAAGAGAATGACAAATAAAATTTTTCCTTCTGATTTTCAGCCTTTTTAGTTGGATTTGAAGTTTTGTAGGAGGAAAATATTGAAAATCAGGATGGAAAAATCTTATTTGTATTCTCCTATTCGAAAGGAATAAGGATGACGTGAAATCACAGTTTCATACAATCCTTTCTCATAGATAAAAATAGTAAACAAAAGTAAAATAATGGAATATTTAGGGTAATCTACAAAAATAGTCACTTTTGTTTGCCTCAGGTTACATTTTAGTCACCTATGTTTGAAATGTTACGTTTTAGTCACTTATGTTACTATTTTGCTACGAAGTGATCACTCTACTGTTAAGTTCCGTTATCTCTCTAACGATAATCCTACATGGCAGTCCAACTAGATTTTAGATGCCAACTTGGATTTTTAAATGGGATGAAAATAGATTTTTAATTAAAAAATTTAATTAATTAAAATTTTCAAACCTAAACCTTAACTAAAAAATCTCTTCATCTCCTCTTTTTAATTTTTCTTCAGTCTCTTCTTTTTTTTTCAATTTTTTTTCATTTGATTGGAAAAACTATTATTAAGATCAAAATAGTTGAAATCAAATTGACTGCTTCATAAAGATGGATTCAATGGAGGGTTCAGGTATGTCGTCTTTGCATTCATCTATCTCTTTTATTCAATACTGAAAAACAAAAGATTGGATTTTTTATTGTTTAATGAAAACCCTAAATTAAAATTCTTGATATGAATATTAACAACTAAAAGAAATTCAGATCAGAAAAAAGGGATACCCACAAAGGGATTGTGAACAAACAAGCCGATTCAGATCAGAAAAAATCGGATTGAGAAACTAATTATTCAAGAACGTGAAGAATTGGAAAATACAATGATAAGGAACAAAAATGATTATCATATTCTTATTTTTCGACAACCACTTCATTTTAAGTTTTAGAACATAAGTTTGTCGGTGAAGAAGACATACCTGAACCCTCCATTGAATCCTCTTTTGTTTTCGTAGGTGAATAAATTTTTTTAATGATAATAGCTTTTTTAGTCATTGAAAAAGAAAACTAAAAAAAGGGGGAGATGAATGGTTTTTTAACTAAGATTTAGGGTTTAAAATTTTTAATTAATTAAATTTATTTAATAAAAAATCTATTCTCATCCCATTAGGAAATCCAAGTTGGCACTTAAAATCTAGTTGGACTGCCACGTAGGATTACCGTTAAGGAGATAACGGAACTTAACGGAAGAGTGATTACTTTGTAACAAAATAATAACATAAGTGACTAAAACGTAACATTTCAAACATAAATGACTAAAATGTAACATGAAACAAACAAAAGTGATTATTTTTGTAGTTTACCCGAATATTTATTATATTTGTTTGGTTAAATTGTGGAAAGTAAAGGAAATTATTGATTATAATGATTTTTTTTTTCCAATTATGCCTTATTATAAAATAACTAAAGTAAAAAAAAAATTAATAGGATAACAATGTAACTTCACATTTTAAAAGTAATCTCACTTTCTTTTCCCTAACTTTTTCCCCCAAATTTGGGTAAATAAAAACTAACTTAAGGGAGAACAACAAATATTCAACTCTTAAGTTTTAATGCAATCTAAATATAGTGTAAATTTGTATCCTATTTGACATATCAAGATTTATAATTGAATTAAAATTCAATTAATTTTCATCAACTTTTAGAGAATGTGGGATAATGGCTTTTACATTACATTCCTAGAGAAAAGAACAAGATTGTGGATCGACTAGCCAAAATTGTGTTTGACAGAGAAGATGGCTTGCAGTTGTTTGAACATTGTCCAAGGGAGGTGTCCGAGTTTCCATGTGCTAGCATAGTGGGAGGTCTAGTTCCTTGTTTTAATCGATGTGTTAATTTTGTTTGTCCTTTTTGTCAGAAAAAAAATTAATTAATTTAATTTGAATATTAAAAAATCAATATAAACCTTCAATACTACTCGAAAGTCGTTAAATAAAACCAAAAAAAATCTAATTCTTGTGAATGGACCAAGCCCAAGGCACATTTTAAAAACAAAGTATTTTAAAAGGAATATGTATCCCTATTTTAATGTTAACATTGTAAATATATATATATATATATTCAGAACATATTCAGAACATGCAGATGAAAACTAGTTGAAGTCATCCACTATTTAGCTTTCAATGCCTGGTTGAAATAATTAGAGAAGTGAAAAAAATGTTGCAGGCACGGTCTTCTAAATGATTAGCGAAGATATGGTCAACTGCTTCAGCTGATTGCGTTAAAACCCCCTTAGGAGGAAGCTAGTTAAGAAGGCAAGGGAAACCATTTTGAGAATTATTTAACTCAAAATTGGTGGTCTTCATTTTTAAGTTAGAATATAGCCTAATACGGGCACACTTTGTGAACCTAAAGTAGGAACCCCTCAATAAACTTGCCCTGTTAGATATATCTGCTTGATACATTATTTATCTGACATGTATTTGAATAAACTCGCAAATAATGGCTAAATTTTAGTAAAATGAAGGGATTGCTAATTCAAAAATACAGATCATAAGTGCAAAGATTGAGTATTTACTGCTAAAGAGCTTATGATTTTCTTTTTGAAGCTTTATTTGGTGTAACAGATGGATATGATGGTGAAGAATGTGCTATAAGGGCTTACGATTTAGCTGCTCTCAACGATATTGTCAAAACCATTTTTTTGTAAAGGGGTCGACTTTGATTTTGAAAATAAAAATGAATAGGGGAGTCGCCACCAGTCCTTTTTGATGAGGTGGGATCGGGTCACCTTGAAAAGTGGTTGTTTTTAATAAACGGTTTGATTTATTGAAATTTTGGTCCACGAAATTTAGAAAGACGGGTTCGGGAGTCAGTTACGCACGAGGAAGGATTAGCACCCTCGTAACGCTCAAAATTGGTACCTAGTTGATTACTACGTGTTTTTTTAGTGCCGAGAATTGAAATTCTTGAAGAGATTTAAAATACGATCCTTTGTTAAAATATTGAAATTTTTTCAAGAAAGGCATATTTCACGTTAATCGAGAAAGAGAATTACGTCCCGTAAGTTAGGACACAATGTCTTAAATTCCCGATACGAGAAAAAACGCTGAAAAAATTACTTATTTTGAAAGATATTCAATTATCTCGGTTTTAGAAAGAAATCATATTCCGTAGGTTAGAACACGATTTTTTCTTGATTCCCGAGATTATTTAAAATTCAGGTTTTTTTAAATGTTCGTTTATTCAAATTTATCGAGAAAATCGAAACCCCGCAAGTTAGGGTACGACCTTTCGAATCTCAAAATACGAAGTATTACTTATTTTAAAATCATAATTTATATATCGAGTAAAATTAATGTAACACAAATTTGTTGTAAAAATGTAAAAATAAATCACATGCTAATATGCATAATAAAATAAATGCAATAATGATAATAAAAGGACGAGAATAAATAAATAAAGGAAACAAATAAACTAATTACAAATAAAAGAAAAATAATAAGTAAAACTAAAAAAATTATAGTAAACAAATACATAAATAAATGGTACGTAAAACGGCTAAAAAATAATAATATTAATAATAAAAAAATAATAAAGTTTGAAATTATAAAAAGGATATGAATAAATAAGTGAAAATAAGAATAACATTAGTAATAATAAAATAATAAATAATCTAAAGTTTGAAATTATGAAAGGATGTAAGTAAATAAATAATAGAATGATAAAATAGGTGTATTTAAAAGATAATAATAGGAAAATAAATACAAAAAGGAAATATAATAATAATAGTAATAATATTAAATTAAATTAATAATAATATAGCAAAAATAACAAAAAAGGCTAAATTGAACTTTAAAACAGAAATTTGGGGGCAAATCAAAAATAAATAAAAAGGAAAAGGACCAAGTTGAACGCGTGAATAACAAGGAGGGACCAAAATGGGCAATAATCCCCACCCTCCAAAACGCACAGCTTCAAGGTGGACCAAATTGAAAGTTGAAATAAATTATAGGGAAAAAGTTAAAAATGAAAGAAACTTAATTGTAAAACAATAAAAAAGCAGAAGGGCTAAAGGTGCAATTAGCCCTTCCGTTTAAAAACATGCTGATCCTAGGCTTTGGGTTGGGTTAAGGTGCGTGTCATCCAAAACGACATCGTTTTGGGGCTTATGGATGCCGGCCAAAACGGCGTCGTTTTATGTAGCCTATATAAGTTAAAAATCTAAAAAAAAAATTTGTAACCAGCTTAAAAAAAACCCCACTTTTCTCTGAAATAGCTTGAAGGTCCGGCCATAGCTCCGGCGGACCACCGCCGCACCAACCACCGGTCACCAGCGACGGTGCCACCGTTTACGGCAGCGTGAAGGCTAAAAGTCGCCCCTTTTTTCTGGCGAAGTCAAAAAAAGGTAACTTTTCTCTTTTTTAAACTCCTTTTTTAATCTATATATATAAATAGTTTCGAAAAAAAAAGAAAATAAAGAGATAGACGTAAGTGTATAAACAATTTCGGAAAAGGAAAATAAAAAGGAAAAAAAATGAAAGGACCTTAGCAAGTTTTGCTTTTTTTCCTCAGTTGCTTGTTGTTTTCTTATTTGTTTGTATGCTCGAATCTGTTTCTATTGTATTCAATAAATGATGTCCAAAAAATTACAATGGTTTATCATGGCTTATATAGCCATTTTACAAAGTTTTAATCTATTTTTGTATATTTGCTGTCACTTCTACTTTTGGTCTTTGCAGGTGGCGGTGCAAGTGGAGGCCGGTGCTGGCAGAGGTGGCAGAGGCTAGGGGCGGCAGCAGACCTAAGGGCTAGGGTTTTCTGAAAATTTTAGAGTTTTGGGCCTTTTGGGCCCTTAGGTTTGGGCTTGTTTTGGTGTATTGTTTTTTTTGCTTGTTGGGCCCGGGCAAGTCGGGCTTATTACAGATATTATATTCAAGTTTAGCCTTTATACCAAAGCAATTAGTTTTATATTAGAGGCTTATATGGTATTAGAGTTTAAGTTCTATTATGGTAATCTACTTATACATGTTATCTAATATGTTAATTTTGCCCCAGATTCAAAAATGATTGGTGCTCAAAATGATTCAGATCCAAGATGACATGAATTTGAGATGACCCTTTTTGAAAAACTTCAAAGGCAAACTCCAATGGTCATAACCCAAAATGGCTCAAACATGAAACAACTTAAACCCAAAATTGACCCGAACCATAATGACCTTCTATTTTTACTAGTAATAGAAGGGCAAAATAGTAAAAGCCGTAGGGTTACCATTTCCGCGCAACAGTAAAAAATATATTTTGTTGCCAAATTTTTCGCAATTGTCAATAATCGAAAAATGTTTTAAAGAAATTATTTTCTTGAAAATAATATTGAATAAAATTAGAGATAAATTATGGATGAAAATATTGATTTATTTCAAATGATTTTGATAATGTCGAGGGACTGGATTGGTGTACCGAGGACAATACTTCGAAGGCTACCGTCAGAGGAGCTGATTTGTAGCTCAAGTGGTACCATATATCCCAGCAATTGACCTATATGGGTTTGAATCTCACCAAGGGTGAGACTCTCATGTTGCCTCTTGGTGGTGATTGCAAGCCCACGTATGGTTGAGGCACTCCTCTTCATGAATCGTACACGGCTCTTCACAGAGAGAGGACAAAACCCTCTCACAGGGGACAATACCTTCCGTTGTTGAGAGATTGGATCAGCATCCCCAAGGATGAAACTTAAAAGACTTCTCTCGAATAAGCCATCCCCATCAACAAATAAATAATTGTTCTACACAACCCTATTCTATCTTTTAAAATTATTATTTTGTCCCTTTGAGATATCCATTAATTTTTTATGTATTTCTAGTATACATGCTATATACATAGTAAAATGATATATATATATAATCTACACAAAATACGAGAAGATTATAAATATAATAATCTATAATTATTATTTGTTTTAAGCCTTTTTCCAACTACATCGCTCTGATTTTTTTAATTTCTTTTTCATTTTTAATCACTCGTATTTTATGCATATTCAGATATGTGTATGAAGATATAATTTCACATATTATTCACCATTCACATTCACATTCAAATCCAATTAACACAAACTCGAAGATTCATTTCTAACTCATTAGTTATCATTTCTAATTTCCTCTTCATTTTCTTCCCCATTTTCGATTGTGTAACACACGTGAATCTGGATGAAAACATATTTTAGGTAAAAAAGATAAATCAACGCTTAGTTGAAATGATAAAGTTAAAGACTTTGAAGATATGAGTATCCTAATGATTTATTTTGGATTTAAACTTTTTTTTATAGATTCTATATAAACACATAAAAGAAAAGACAAAAAGCAAACTTATAATATTATTTGTTACCTTTTAAATAGAAACTTTTTTTTAAGTTATTTTTCAACTAAATTGATATTTAGTTAAACTCGTGAATCTAAGATATTTAGTTAAACTCGTGAATCTAACTCAATTAGATAATTAAATATAGTATAAATAACAAATAATAGAATTGAAATTGACATAAATGTATGCTGTGTGTAGCGTTAAATACTCCTTTTTCATGGTGTTCACCTCAATTCAGGGGCGGAGCTAGAAAATAATAAAATTATATATTTTTATGATAGCAAAAGTGAAATTTCACTATTTTAATAACCTATATCGTTATAATTTTTAAAGGATTAAATCAATTTTTTCTCATTCTTGAGGGAGTCATAGTGTAATTTTATCATATACTAATTTCAAATAAAATTAAATTATAAAAACAAACAGATCAAATTAAATAAGGCAAAAAATTTAGGGGATTGTAAAAAGATTCTTTTTTGAAGAGAAAAAAAATAAGTAATGTTTATATATAACAATCGTTTTCTTAAATGGGATATTTTACATTTGAAATTTATTCAAAATCATTTGTTTGATATTTTTATATTTATTTATATGCATATATTACAATTTTTTTATAATATCGATAAATTTGAAGCAGTACATCAAAATAGACAGGTACTACCAATTCCAATAGAAAAGTGAGGCGTCTACCAAAGTGGTATTGACCACCTTGAAAGGAATTATGTGGCAGATTTGTTTGAAAGAAATGGGTAAAACCGTGTAGAGATAGTATTTTGGGTGGCTATAATGTTTGATGCTTTCTTTTCTTTGAGTATTTTGCTTTGATGTTTTTTATCTATGCTGATATTTGAGTGTAACCATTAGGATATATAAGGCTATTTGAATTTTTATGATTTGTTACACAGTGATTGGTTGTTTTATTATTAAAATTATGCTTTGGATGAGAAAAAAAATGAGAAATTCGAAACACAAAAAAAGAAGTAGAGAAAGTGAACATAATGATTTACGTGGTTCGGGAATATTCCCTACATCCACGGGAAAAACCAAAGATGAAATTCATTATTAAAAAATAGATATTACAATGGAAATACATCATAAAATAAAATACCTCGCCACAATAACTATCCACAAACTTTGAGCAATCTTCTAAACGAACATCAACTATACACTTTCCACATATTGAGAAATACCCGGCAATAATAATTAACAAGTGATCAACAATCTCAAAATGTCAAAAACAATACTTTATTTAAAACATTCTAACCTCTTATCAATCATTAATGGAGACCTAAGACAGGTTCATAATTTGTGCAGATAGAAATAGATGATACTAAAAGCATTACGAAAAAAAAAAACTTGCCCCTCCATTCCTTTTGTCAACATCTGTTGACCAAAGACGTTGTGCTTTTGTTGTGCCCATAAGCAGGTATTGTCCTCTTTGGATGCCCACCATTCAAGGGTTTATCACCCAAAGGTACGTACACCTCCCCAGTGGTACCATTTGGCCTTTTAACTGCCACCAATTTCATGGTTCCCAAAGCTGAATGAAAGTACCAAGGCTAAATAAATAACATATTTGGCTCCTCAACTACAACTATGTACCAAGCACCAAAATATGCTCTAACACAGGAAAGGAATGTCAGAAGAACAAATTCTCCATATAACCTATACTTACCCTATCATAAACATTGATAACATCACAGTTGAAGCCTTTAAAAGCAGGGGAAATTCATTAAAAGATTGATAGATAATATGCCAATCTACAGGACCGGAAAGCTGAAAAGCAACATTAAAAGAGGGCTGCAATGAAACTAGTTCCAAACTGCTACAGTATATATATCATTTGATTCATTTTACTCATACCACAAAGTTAAAAGCTAGAGAGTCAAGATATAGTGAGTCACTTAGTCACTGCTATTTTTGGCTAGAAAATAAAGAATTTTTGTACCTCTAAGTAAAAGCGGAATAAATAAAGTCATATAGTCAATCACTTACACAGTGAGTTTGTATATGTCGCTCAATCCACATGATCAAAGAAGCAATGTCTCATCAAGTGAATTGATGCAGCCTTTGAATGGATTCATGGTCTGAGAAATTCGGAAAACTAAGATGGACATCTTTGAGATTGGGCGGAACAATATTTTGGGAACTCTGTTGTCTTACGTGTGTTAAATTGAGCTCTCTAATGCCATATTGTAACGTGTCCTGTATCCCTCCATTAATCCTGGAAGGATCAAACTATCACGTAAAAGACTTGTTCTTCGGAAAAACCATTGGTTAATAGTACTACGAAATGTCAAATATTTTTAACTAAAACCCCATTCTCATATACCAAATAGCTTAGAGATTAGAAGATGCAAATGAAATCAGAACATTGAATTTGCTGAATAAATGTTGCAGAGAATTGACTAACCGCTTTACTATATCAAATAAGCTGAAGCAGATGAGTTGAAGTTCTCCACTATTTTTCGCCAATTTAGCCTTCAACGCCTGCAAAAATTGAATACAAAATATATAAGACTTATTTCTGTTATCATGTTGTTCATGAGGACAATCAGATATATAAAAAAAAAGCTATGAAATTTGTAAATGTTTAAAATGCGTTTCACATCTGTGGTTTGAGTCTGTAGAAATCGATACCAGATTTTGCTGCTTAAATTTCAATGTAATTCCCTCGGGATGACTGTTTTATAATTAATTTGAACACAAGGTATGTGGGAAATCTTGGACCACTCTCGTCCTTTACCCCTACTGCACCCTTCTTCTAGCGACGGGCAATTGGAAATATATAGCCTCTCAAGCGAGAGAAGCATATCTTTTTCTGGAAGAGAGGCGAGCTTAGGACAATCAGAGATGCCCAATAGTTGAAGAGAGGTGAGGTGTTGTAAGCCCTTGGAGCACATGAATTCCAAATTTTGAAATCTACGGATGCTGATATTGGTGAGAGAAGGTGGCAGCATCATTCCTATCACTTCGTCTGGAAATGACACCACATCTGAGCATCATTCACCGCTGATGTCGAGGTCTTCAAGAGAGGTGAGTCTGTTAAATCCCCATTCAACAAGTGATGTATAAATTTTGGGTGCGTTTGAGATTGCAAGTGATGTGAGGTTGGTAGGGAAGCCCTCTTCTGGAAAGGATATGTCAGCCGAACACTCCCACACCTTTAATTTTCGAAGGGAGGTGAAATTGTTGATGCACTTGAAAAGGGATCCAAAATTTCCACAACTGGAAATCGTGAGTACTCCGAGATTTGTGGTGGGCAACCCAATTTCTTCAAATGAAACCAGATTTGGAAACGAAATTAATTGAATCTCCTGAAGATGGCTGAGCTTGTCTAATCCCCGCGGTAATGATTTAATTTTGTGAGCACTCCAAATACAAATGCTTTCGAGATCAGTGGTTTCACGGAAGTCTTGGGCAATGCATTCCAACACTGGACAAGCTCCAATATATAGCTTTTTAAGCATTACGGGTAACTTGGCATTTAAAAATAAGCTACTTAGCTTTGGAGAATAGCTAATGTCGAGATGTTGAAGACGATTGCATATATCGCCACTTAATGATAACCTCATTAGAGATGGACAGAGGACTATTTCTAAGCGCTCAAGAAGACAAGTGTTGCTACTCATACTCTTATTATTATTTTCTTTTTCATCAACCAAATATTGCAAATTCACGCAATTCACAATCCTCAGCTCTTTTAAAGCAGGAGGAAAGTTACTCTCTGCAAAACAAACCAAGGCTGGACAGTTTTGAAGTTGTATTCTTGTAATGAATGGGAAAGCATGTAATACTTTTGGGAGTCTATTGAGCCTTTCACAATCCCTTATTTCCAGAGATTCGACACCTGGAATCTTGTCAAGTTGCAATCTCTCCTCTGTTTCCAAAAAGACCAATTGGGGACAATCCGCAATCGTAATAATACGATGCCCAACTAAGCTTAACCCATTTTGGGATAAAGATCCCAACTCCTCCCAACAAGAGATCACGAATTTTTTGGACTTTGCAAATCCCAACATCATCCTCTCTGCTGAAATATTAAACTTTGAAATATTTGAAAGAGACATTTTTCAAAGAGGTAACCTTTTGTACAGACAAAGAACCTTCATCCACCAATTCCTCACACCCTATAACGCTTAATTCACACAGCAAGGGAAAACTTGAAATTGAAACTAGCAGTCTCTTACACTCATAGATTTCAAGTTTCTGCAAGGATTGAAGGATGGTTGGCAACCTTCCCAGCAATAGAGGACATTCTCTGATGGAAAGAAAACGAAGACTGGGGAATTTCGATACTTGCTCATCATCTTCACATAGGTCCCACTCCTCCCACTTCAGCATATTGCCAAAACACAGAGACTCTAATGATGCAAAAGCATTTGATTGATTTTCTCCAAACAACTCAGCACCAATCTTATGTACTTGATCCAAACCACTAATTGAAAGATCTTTTAACAACAACAACCTTCCAATCGATGGTAGAGATTTGTAATTTTTACAGTCGTGAAGCTCCAGTGACAACATATTCTTGAAGGAAGAATCTGCAATCCAAGCAGAGAATTTTGAACCACCATAATTCTGAATGACGAGTTGCTCAAGCTTTTTTGAAGGATGAAGAGAGTCTAACACCCATTCTTCAACTTCTTTTTCCCTTGTATCTTTCCGAAAGTCTCGACTCCATTCCAGTACCAATCGATCAATCCCCTGCTTCTCATTTAACTTGGCTTCCCCTGCATCTTCACCATTAACATTCTCCAACCCAGAAAGACAAAAATCACCTTTGAGGTTTGACAAATATTTCAATTCTCTGATACTATGTCCCTCACCTTCCCCTATGATAAAATTTGATACCCTTTGAAGATTCGTTAGCTTACCAATTCTAAAAGGAATCCTTTCTATTGAGTTCACACCTCTGATATCAAGATAATGCAAGTTGACAAGATTTCCCATCTTAGAAGGTAATCTTTGAAGCCCGTAACAATTTTTTAATAATAAAGTTTCCAAATGGTAGAGAGTGCACAAAGAATTAGGTAGGCATTTGATTTCGGTTCCAGAAAAATTTAAGTAGCGAAGATGTTTTAAATTTTCAAAAACATCAGGCAACTTAGTGATTTTATACCCACTCAAAGAAAGCACCCTTAAGTAGCCAAGTCTTGGCAACAGATCAACCAAAACAACATTAGTTAAAAAAGGCCCCGAATAATAATTACTAGAAAACATTAAGGGTAGAAAAGTACGTAATTGTTTCACTTGATCAAATGCTTCGAACTTCTTCACTGTGTCATATGTGCTGACAATATAAGAAGAATGTCGAGTGCGATTTGAGAACTTTCGTTGCTTATCGCCCTCCAATTTGGAGCATATCTCTCCTGCAACTACTTGAGCTAAATCATTGATAAGGTCATGCATTACAAAATTTCGAACCTATTTTAGGCGTGATGAGGATGCTAATCCTTCCTCATACGTAACCGACTCTCGAACCTATTTTCTCAAAATTTCGTAGACCAAAATCATTGTTTTAGTAAACCAAAATGTTTTATTAAAACAATCAAATCTCTAGGTGATCTGATCACACCTAAACAAAAAATAGATTGGTGGCGACTCCATTTTCGCTTTCTAAAAAGTCGATCCACCGTTTTTAAATGAAAAATGGTTTCGGCAAAACTCTTCAAACTTCTTCACTATGTCATATCTTTCAGCAATATAGTCGAGTGTGAATTGAGAACTTACATTTCTTATCACTCTCCAATTTGGAGCATATCTTTCCTGCAACTATTTGAGCTAAATCATTGATAAGATCATGCATCACGAATCGGGACTTATCTTTACTAGATGTCTGAAAAAATGACCTGGACACTAGATCTTGAAAATATTGATTTCCAATATCTTTAACTTGAGGCATAGCTTTTTGTTGCAAGAGACCTTCTGCTCTCCATAACAAGATAATTTATTCTTCTTCGAATTCATAATCTTTAGGAAGTATGGAGCAATATGCAAAACATCGTTTCAAGTATGACGGAAGATGATGGTAGCTTAATCGCAAAGCTGGAATTATGCCACACTGCTCTTCTGGTATATCTCACTCTCATGTATTCTTTCCCATTCTCGATGATATTTAATTGTGCGTAGCAAGCTTCCAATGGCTTTTGCAGCCAAAGGTAAACCCTTCTAACAATTTTCTCTCCAATTTCTTTAAACAGGAGATGTCCATCGAAATTTCTGGCTTTTAATCCATGCTGTGTAAGTATGGATAAACAATCATCATCTGATAATTTATCCAAACGGAAAGCTTGAGCGGATCCACAATAGATGAAACAATTTGAAGACGAGTGGTTACAATGATATTGGTCCCTGCTCCAAACGGAGACCGTGAAATGGTCCAATCATTATAATTCTCGTTCCAAATGTCATCTAAAACAAGCAAGAATCTTTTCCCAGACAACTTCTCCTTCAACTTAACTTGAAGTAAATCCAAGTTACCGTAATCACATGACTCAGAAGTAATGGACTGTAAAATTGAGTTAAAACCCCCATAGGAGGAAGCATAGTTAAAAAGGCAAGGGAAACCAATTTGAGAATTATTTAATTCAGAATTGGTGGTCTTCATTTTAAGTTAGAATATAGCCTAATACAGGCACACTCTGTGAACCTAAAGTAGAAACCCCTCAATAATAGTAAGAGCTAAAATTACATAAATTGCCTTTCAAAAACAAGCCTAATTTATAAAAATGATTTTGTACTCAATGATAAAAAATAAGAATAAATGAGCAGCAATGTGACAAGTTTGACCTCCGATGTACTATGGAGAAACTTATAATTTATTTAAGAACCTAGGACTGAAAAATTTGTGCAGTCGTAGTTGGGACCTATATGTTGAAACATTGGCAGCAGCAACACACAAACAACTATGAATTTGCTTAAGAACTAAAATGAAACCAAGAGCAAAAGTGAAAATGAACTTGAGCAAAAACTTGGATGAATAATCAGCAGCACACTTCATTCATTGATAATGAAGACTAAATACAAAGTTTTCAAGTCAAATGACTATTACCTAATGATTTAACTACTCCCATTAATTTACTAATACAAATTTGAATTACAAAACAAGTAAGCTGACATATCAGCTACTACATCAACTTCAAATCAAAGACAAATCCTACTAACTTTGACAACAAGTTACAAAGTAACTAAACTAAGTTACATTGAAACAAAATAATCAAAATGAACAGATCTTGCTACAAAACTTGCTGTTATACTTGGTTCTGCTTCAATGCTGGTCTGTTTGCAAAGTTGCTGGCCACATGTTGCATTGCAGCAATGCTCAACACTCCTCCTTGGACTGTATGCAACACACACCAATTTTGCTTCTTAAATTTTCAAACCTTGCTGCACCAAGTGGCTTAGTCAGAATATCAGCCAATTGATCTTGTGAGCTGCAATGAACAAGACTGATTTCACCAGATTGCTCAGCCTCTCGAACAAAATGAAACTTAATCTTAAAATGCTTGGTTTTTTATGAAAAACAGGATTCTTAGCAATAGCCACTGCTGATTGATTGTCAACCATGATTTCAGTAGGCTCAAGTTGCTCTTCATTGAGATCATTTAGTAGCTTCCTAAGCCAAATGGCTTGATTTACTGCTGCTGCTGCTGCTATGTACTCTGCTTCTGCAGTTAATTGAGCAACAGTCTGTTGCTTCTTTGAGCACCAGCAAAACACACTCGAGCTAAGAGTGAAAAAATACCCCGAAGTGCTTTTCATATCATCAATACAACCAGCCCAATCACTGTCTGAGTAACCAACCAGCTTCAGCTTCTCTTCTTTCTTAAATAACATGCCAAACCTCAAAGTTCCTTTAATGTATCTCAGCACCCTCTTGGCAGCCTTGAAATGCACTACATTACAGCAATGCATAAACCTTGCCAACAAACTTACAGCATGCATCAAGTCAGGTCTGGTTGTTGTTAAATAGAGCAAGCAACCTACTAAACTCCTGTACTCCTTCTCATCGACCCTTGCATGATCACCAATGCTTGACAGCTTCTCTCCTTGAGCCATTGGTGTGCTTACAGGCTTGCAATTTTGCATGCTAAACTTGTTAAGTATCTTCAAGGAAAATGCATGTTGGCCAATGAATATCCCTCGATCAGTCTAGTTCACTTCCATGCCAAGGAAGTAGGTCATGACCCCCAAATCAGTCATATTAAATACTTCTTGCATCTGTGCTTTAAACTCATTGACCAGAACATCCTTGCTTCCAGTCACTAGCAAGTCATCGACATAGATTGAAACAATCAGCAATGTCTCATCCTTGGATTTCTTCACATAGAGGGTTGGTTCACTCAGGCTTTTCTCAAACCCGAGCTTAGACAGGTAAGCATCTATCCTGTCATACCATGCTCTAGGTGCTTGTTTCAGCCCATACAGAGCTTTCTTCAGCCTATAGACCTTGTCTTCTTGTCCTTTGACTTGGAAGCCATCAGGTTGCTCTATGTAAATCTCCTCCTTGAGAAAGCCATTTAAGAAGGCTGACTTAACATCAAGTTGATGTATCTGCCATTTCTTCTGTGCAGCCAAAGCAAACAGTAGCTTGATGGTGTCCAATCTTGCAACTGGGGCAAAAGTCTCCTCAAAATCAACTCCATACTGCTGATTATACCCCTTAACCACCAGTCTTGCCTTGTGTTTATTCAATGAGCCATCTGCATTGAATTTTGCTCTAAAGACCCATCTAACTCTAATAACCTTCTTCTCTGGTCTCTCAACCAAGTCCCAAGTCTGATTCTTTTGAATCATGTCCATTTCTGTTTCCATAGCTTTCTTCCAATTCACATCCTTAGCTGCTTCTTCATAGCTCGAAGGCTCCACAATGGCAACATTGCATCTCTGATAAACATCAGCAATGGATCTGGTACCTCTCACAGGAAGGTCATCAACATTGCTATTACTAGGCTCACTTTCAACTAGCTCCAAGTTGTCCTCAGCTGAGTCCTCTTCAAATTGACTAGCATTTGAACCATTCCAAATCCAAATCTTCTTTTCATCAAATTTGATGTCTCTACTCACCAAAATCTTCATTGTTGAAGGATCATAGACTCTGTAGCCTTTCTTATCACTGCTGTAGCCTACAAAAATACATGGAACAGACCTCTCCTCGAGCTTGGTCCTTCTTTCTGCAGGTACAAGGACATAGCACACACATCCAAAGACTTTCAAATGAGAGATTGATGGTTTGAGTCCATACCATGCTTCAAAAGGTGTCTTATCCTTGACAGCATGTGTTGGAAGCCTGTTGAGTAGGTACACTGAGCTATTGACAGCCTCTGCCCAAAATGAGTTTGGAAGCTTGCTTTGGAACAGCAAACATCTGGCCATATCCATTACAGTCCTATTCTTCCTCTCACACACTCCATTTTACTGAGGAGTGTACACTGTGGTTAGCTGATGATGGATCCCAGCCTGCTCACATAGCCTCTTGAATCTATCAGATAGATACTCAGCCCCATTATCTGTTCTCAATATCTTGATCCTACAACCGATTTGGTTTTCAACCATGGCTTTGAACTTTCCAAAAGCTTCAAACATATCAGACTTCTGTTTCAAGAAGAAAATCCAACAAAATCTGGTCAGATCATCAATGAAAAGTACAAAGTACTTACTCCCATTTAGTGAAGGAGTCTTCATTGGGCCACAAATGTCAGAATGCACCAGCTCAAGCTTCTCTCGAGCTCTCCATGCTTGACCAACTGGAAAAGGAAGCCTGGCTTGCTTGCCAAGTTGACAAACATCACAAACACCTTCAAGTGGCTCAACCTTGGTCATATCAACTGCCAAACCAAGCTTATACAGCAAATCAAGTGACCTGAAATTTGCATGACCTAGCCTCTTGTGCCATAGGCCAGCACTGTCACTTTGGCTCAAATATGCCCTCCTTTCAAGCTGACTAACATCCAACATGAAACACTTGTCTGCCATAGGTACTGTGACAACTTCCTAACCAAGAGAATCTTCAATAACACAGGAACCACTTCTAAAGAACAAAGAATAGCCTTTTTCAACCAGCTGACCAACACTTAGCAGGTTTTGGTCTATATCGGGCACATACAACACATCAGTAATCAGCTTGTTACCTGAACTTGAGCTGATCAACACATCACCCCTGCCTTTAGCTTCAATGAAGCTCCAATTGCCAATTCTGATCCTTGAGCTAAAACTTCTGTCAAGCTCCTTAAACAAGTTTACATCAGCAGCCATGTGATGTGAGCAGCCACTGTCTACAAGCCAACTGCATTTGGTTCTGTTTGTAGTTGCAAGGGAAGATGCACTGAAAACATGCTCCTCCTGAGCTTGTTGATCCTCAGCAGGATGTGCCTGATCTTGTTGCTGTACTGGAGCTTTGCCTTTGCTTCTACAGATTTTCTCAACATGACCATATTGCTTACATTTCCAGCATTGAACATCTAGTCTTCTCCAACAGTTTCTTTTTGAGTGTGTGGTTCTTTTGCAATGAGTGCATGGTGGATAGGTCTTCTTGCTTGAATCCTTTCTAATTTTATCCTTCTTGTAAAGCCAAGGCTTCTTGCCTCTTTGATTTGCACTGGAGCTTTCTTTGGCCCTTGCTTGAAAGGCTCCCTCAGAGTTTTCTTCCTGCCTATTAGCCCTTCTCTGCTCTAAAGCATAGAGTGAGTTCACCAATTCTGATAAAGAGATGGTTGTGAGGTCTCTCGAGTCCTCCAATGAAGATATCTTAGACTCGAATCTCTCAGGAAGTGTGGTGATCACCTTCTCAACCACCCTACTTTCAGCAAAGTCTACACCAAGCAGCCTTATATTGTTCACTGTGGCCATGATTCTGTCTGCATACTGCTTAATGGTCTCAGCTTCTTTCATCTTAAGATTTTCGAAATCTCTCCTTAAATTAATCAGCTGTTGCTGTCTAGTCTTCTCAGACCCCATAAATTCCTCCTTCAACCTATCCCAAGCTTGCTTAGGTAAGTCACATGCCATAATGCGAGTGAAAATAACATCAGATACTCCATTCTGCAAGCAGGCCATGGCTTTAGGCTTCTTGGCAGTCTCCTTTGCATGCTGTCTCATCTGAGCAACAGTGGGATTGGCTCTTAATGGAGGTGGCTCAACATCATTCTCTACTGCACTCCATAGATCGTGTGCCTGAAGGTACGTTTTCATTTTTACCACCCAAATGTGGTAGTTCTCACCAGTGAACACAGGAGGTGGAGGTGGTGTGAAGCTCATCCTACTATAACAAGCTCAATAGCTTCGGTTTCCTACTTTCTTAAGCTCGATTTCACAAACAAACAGCAACCACCAAGAGAAGGTCCTCAAAGACTTAGGCTCTTGATACTATTTGTTGAAACATTGGCAGCAGCAACACACAAACAACTATGAATTTGCTTAAGAACTAAAATGAAACCGAGAGCAAAAGTGAAAATGAACTTGAGCAAAAACTTGGATGAATAATCAGCAGCACACTTCATTCATTGATAATGAAGACTAAATACAAAGTTTTCAAGTCAAATGACTATTACCTAATGATTTAACTACTCCCACTAATTTACTAATACAAATTTGAATTACAAAACAAGTAAGCTGACATATCAGCTACTACATCAACTTCAAATCAAAGACAAATCCTACTAACTTTGACAACAAGTTACAAAGTAACTAAACTAAGTTACATTGAAACAAAATAATCAAAATGAACAGATCTTGCTGCAAAACTTGTTGCTATACTTGTTTCTGCTCCAATGCTGGTCTGTTTGCAAAGTTGCTGGCCATATGTTGCATTGCAGGCCAATGCTCAACACTATATATTTGTTACGATTGTATTCTTCATGCTCACACAGAAATTTGCACGTTTATTGTGCATTAACTTCTGCTTATTTTTGTGATTCAATTGATTGTAGGAGATCCTCATATGTATTTATGAAGGGCATCGTGCATAAACTTGCCCTGTTAATATATCTGAGTTGTACTTTTTTAATACATTATTAATCTAACATGTACTTGAATAAACTTGCAAAGAATAGCTAAGTTTTAGTAAAATGAAGGGATTGCTAATTCAAAAATACAGATCATAAGTGCAAAAATTGATTATTTGGTCTGGAACAATGAAGGCTTTGTTGTTAATTCACTCAGCTATTACTGCTAAAGAGCTTATGATTTTCTTTTTGAAACTTTATTTGGTGTGACAGGTGGATATGATGACGAAGAATCTGCAGTAAGGGCTTATGATTTAGCTGCTCTCAATGATATTATATTCAAGTTGAGTCTTTACACCAAAGCAATTAGTTTTATATTAAAGGCTTTTATGGTATTAGAGCTTAGATTCTATTATTTTAATCATGCATGTTATTTATACGTGTTATATAATATGTTAATTTTGTTTAAATTCAAAAATAATTAGTGCTCAAAATGATTCAAACCCAAGATGACATGAATTTTAGATGACCCTATTTGAAAAACTTGAATGGCAAACTCAAATGGCCATAAACCCAAAATTGTTCAAACATAAAACAATTTAAACCCAAATTGACACAAACCATAATGGCCCTAAATTGAAGTGACTTGAAATTTTAAAACTCGAATAAATCCAATCTAGATTGACCCACTTCAAAATCAACTTGACTTGCCCAATTGAAAGGTATAATATTATCTCGACTAAATTTCATACATGATAGCTTGTTTTGTCTTCATTTATAAGATTTATTAAATTAGTGTTTGTTGGTAATATGCTATTTCAAAACAAACTTGTTAGCACTGACTGGAAAATAAATCAAGAATTAACAAATCAAAATTTATTGTGCCATGGAAGAACCACTGTCTTATAAACGAATTCGTCCTAATCAGTATAATCGTGTTGCAGATGTCGTCCATCAAGGTTAACACGGTGCTTCAATATTCGTACACTCAAATAAGGAAGGATCAATTGGTATTGCTCTTCTCAGAGAAATCACACTAGGATCAATTCCTAAGAAAGTTTGGAGAGCTCACAATCGGTCCCGCTTAAAACTCAAATTCCTAAACAGAATTTACTTTAATGTAATTTAGGGAAAATTGCAGAATTTTAGAAGGGAGTTGCGAGAGAGGCGAGGAGAAGAAAAGAAATTTTTTTATTTCTGTGTTTTGTGTTCTGTGTCAATATGAGAAAAATATCCCTCTATTTATACTAGTAAAAAAAGGGCAAAATAGTAAATCTGCATAAAATCAAAATTCATATATACAATTGCACTTTAAATCATACTTAATGTATAATTTTGATATTTATCCCATTTGAATAATAATTGAACTCCTCCAAAGAAAACGTCAATTTTAATTATTTTACTAACCAAATCTAATTAATAATTTAAATTGAAATATTTAATTCCTTTCAAATATTAATTTGAATAATTATTGAACTCCTATTATTTTATTTAAAGATACATATAAATTCGAACTCCATTTGATGATCTAGGTGTTCACTATTTCAAATATGACTTGAGTTTAAGTCGCGCTAATTACGTTTCTTGTTTGAGTTTTGTCCCAAAAAAGATATATTTAAATTTCACTTTCAATTTATTAAACTCCTTCCCTAAGCCAAGAAAACATGTAAATCCTCTCTACTATCTTTCATTTTAATCCAATTTCTATCTGTCTTTTTTTTTCCTACCATCCTCCTATATCTCTAAAGTCTATAGCATCCATACCAAATAATAACAAATGATTATGACTAGATTTTCTTACTCTTGGAAATTTTCTTAGCATCATGATTATGACTAGATTTGATAATTGAAAGATATTTTTTTTTCAAAGAGTGAAATACAAAAAGGATTGTTGAGAACAATCTAAACAAGTTCAATCACAGTTTAAAAATAATAATAAAACAAAACAGCCTAGCAAATACTAGTTAGCAGACAAAAACAACTTCAACAACAGCCTTCCCCGTTGTACTCTGCTGCATAAAACAGTAGATCATTCCAGCATCATCCACTCTGCTTCAGCAGCAAATCACCAATCTGCTGCATAAAACAGTAGATCATTCCAGCATCATCCACTCTGCTTCAGCAGAAAATCACCAAGCAGCTTTAAAAAAGTTTTTCCTTTACATGCCTGCCTTTGCTATAGTTTCCGCCATTCCATTCTTTTTATGATTAGTGACTGCAAACTGGATTTCAGCAATATGTCTACATCCATCTTCTATTTCTGCAAACATATTCCTTATCGACCATGGACGAAGACTTCTATATTTCAACCAATTCGAGACCGTATTCAAATCAAACTCTATAATCAAAGGAAGTTGCACCTTATGAAACTAACTTGAAAACATCTCTATTGCTACTTTTATAGCCATCAATACCACCATTTCCAAACCCCCACTGCACAGTTAATTTAAGGATAATGACGCACATAAAATGGCACCTTGGAAGGATAATGGTTAAGACTTTCTTCTTTTTTTTAACACAGGTGTATCATAATGGAGCTGGCATCTTCTCTTATTTCAGGGGCAGAGGACGACCTTATTGATATAAGTCAACTTTTTAGGTATATAATATTCCCATTTACCTCTACAAAACCGTAACTAGAGGGATATTTTGATATAAGTTCAAAATTAAAAACACAAACCTCCAATTTTTTTCTCAAAATAATTAAAAACACCCCAATTTTCAATTATCAAAAGTGATCCAAAATTATATATAAGTTTTATCAACCCTTACGAGTCAATACACACCTACACACCTGTATAAATCGATATTATATCTACCAAAATTATCTAGCAAAACCTGTTTTTTTTTTAATTCATATTTTAACATTTTACAGATATTTCTTTAATGGCTTGGATTATATGGAATTCATTTTACAAAGAGTTGAGCTTTTTTTAATGGTGAGCAACCATGGTGGTTAGTTCTGCACCATGGTTTCAGTTGTACCGCTCGGTGTCACTGTTTCAGTGTTATAGCACAACAAGCAACACCTTTTTTATACCAGTGAAAATTTTAGTCTGGATTATTCGCACCAGCTCATTTCGCCCAATTATAGTCGCAATAACTGAAACATGGTGCACTGACTGTTACATGAATTGGAATATAAAACTTTTAACTATTTTCTGTTAGACTAAAGACTTAATTGAAATGTATTAACCAATAAAAAAAAGATTACACTAGAAAGTAAAGTTTAACATTTTTTTTTTGAGCATACTTTAACATTTAAATTATAATAAAAAATTCAGCTTCTTTTATTGAAAAATCTCCTCATTCTTGGGCTTATTTTTTCTTGCTAATATTGAATTTATTGAATGATGAATTTTATTTGTGGAGTTCATTAATCAGTATTCTATATAATTGATAAATATTTTATATTTTGAAACTTATTCAGAATCATTTACTTGATATTTGTATTTTTTTTATTTGGATATATTAAATATTTTAAAAAATATCGATAAATTCAAAACGGTACATGGAAATATACTAATACCAATAAGTATCAATTCTAGTAGAAAAGCAGTGCATCAACTAATGTGGTATTGACTACGTTGGAAACAACTATGTTGCAGACTTGTTAGCAAAAAAATGGGTTAAAGTGTGTTAGGTTAGTATTTTGGGTGGCTATAATGTTTGATGCTTTGTTTTCTAAATATTTTGCTTTAATGCATTTGATTTCTGCTGATATTTGAGTGTAATCATCATGATATACATGGCGATCTAATTTTTTATGATTTGTTATACACTGATTGTGGTTGTTTTATTAATAAAATTATGTTTTGGATTGAGAAAAAAAATTAAGAAATTTAAAACACAAAAATGAAATTAGAGAAGGTGAACACAATGATTTACGTGGTTCGGGAATATTCCCTACGTCCACGGGCAGAACCGAAAACGAAATTCACTAATAAAAAAATGGAGATTACAATAGATTTACATAATAAAATAAAATACCTTGCCACAATAACTATCCACAAACTTTGAGCAATCTTCTAAATGAACATCAACTATACACATTCCACATATTGAGAAATACCTGGCAATAATAAATTACAAGTGACCAACAATCTCAAAATGTCAAAAACAATACTTTATTTAAAACATCCTAGTCTCTTATCAATCATCAATGGAGACTTAAGCCAGGTTCATGATTTGTGTAGGTAGAAATAGATGACACTTAAAAGCATTAGAAATAAAACTTACCACGTTGTGCCGTTGTTGTGCCCGTAACCTGGTATTGCCCTCTTTGGATGCCCACCATTCAAGGGTTTATCACCCAAAGATACGTACGCCTTCCCAGTGGTACCATTTGGCCTTTTATCTGCCACCAATTTCATGGTTCCCAAAGCTGAATGAAAGTACAAGGCTAAATAAATAACATATTTGGCTTCTCAACTACAACTATGTACCAAGCACCAAAATATTCTCCAACACAGGAAAGGAATGTCAGAAGAACAATTTCTGCATATGACCTATACTTACCCTATCATAAACATTGATAACATTACAGTTGAAGCCTTTCAAAGCAGGGGAAATTCATATAAACATTGATTGATAACCCACTGTGACATATTTAGCTCGGAAGCGTTAGATAGCCTGTGAAAATGATGAACAACATATCACAATTACCATTATCTGTCTAACGAAAACCAAATATTAGTGAATCACAATCTTCGCCTGTGTTTTGAAGGGTTTCATACATGTGGTCTGAACATGGAAAAATAAGGGATGCTCTGAAAATTTGTGATGATTCATCCATTCATAATCACAATGGTTGCACCCAACTGATGCATTCGTAAGTGAAGCGTCTTGATATGATGCAGCAAACAAAACGGAACTTCCTACTTTATATGCCAATCTACGGGACCGGAAAGCTGAAAAACAACATTAAAAGAGAGCTTCAATGAAACCAGTTCCAAACTGCTACAGTATATATATCATTTGATTCATTCAACTCATACCTCAAAGTCAAAAGCAAGAGAGTCAAGATATAGTGAGCCACAGCTATTTTTGGCTAGAAAATGAAACCATATAAAGTATTTTTGTACCTCTAAGTAAAAGCCGGTTAAATAAAGTCACATAGTCAGTCACTTAGAGAGTGAGATTGTTTATGTCACTCAATCCACATGATCAAAAAAGCAATTCCTCATCAAGTGAATTGATGCAGCCTTTGAATGGATTCATGGTCTGAGAAATTCGGAAAACTTAGATGGACATCTTTGAGATTGAACAGTAATATTTTGGGAACTCTGTTGTCTTACATGTGTTAAATCGAGCTCTCTAATGCCATGTTGTATCGTGTACCGTATCCCTCCATTAATCCTGGAAAGATCAACCTATCACGTAAAAGACTTGTTCTTCTGAAAAACCATTGGTTAGTACTACGAAATATCAAATATTTTTAACTAAAATCCCATTGCCATATACCAAAATAGCTTAGAAATTAGAAGATGCAGATGAAAATAGAACATTCAATTTGCTGAATAAATGTTGCAGAGAATTGACTAACCGCTTTACTAAATCAAATAAGCTGAAACAGATCAGTTGAAGGTCTCCACTATTTTTCGCCAATTTAGCCTTCAATGCCTGCAAAAATTGAATGCAAAATATATAACACTGGTTTCTATTAATATGTTGTTCATGAGGACAATCAGATATATAAAAAAAAAAGCTATGAAATTTATAAATGTTTAAAATGGGTTTCACACCTGTGGTTTGAGTGTCAGAAATCGATGCCAGATTTTGCTGCTTAAATTTCAATCTAATTTCCTGGGGATGACTGTTTAGAAACAATTTCAACACAAGGTATGTGGGCAATCTTGGACCACTCTCGTCCTTTACCCCTACTGCACCCTTCTTCTAGCAACGGGCAATTGTAAATATATAGCTCCTCAAGCGAGAGAAGCATATCTTTTTCTGGAAGAGAGGCGACATTAGGACAATCATAGATGCCCAACCGTTGAAGAGAGGTGAGGTGTTGTAAGCCCTTGGAGCACATGAATTCCAAATTCTCAAAATTTCCAATACAAATAAATGTGAGAGAAGGAGGCAGCATCATTCCTATCGCTTCTTCTGGAAATGACACCACACGTGAGCATCCTTCACCGCTGATGCTGAGTTGTTGAAGAGCGTTGAGTCTGTTAAATCCCCATTCAACAAGTGATGTATAAATTTTGGGTGCGTTTGAGATTTCAAGTGATGTTAGGTTGGTAGGGAAGCCCTCTTCTGGAAAGGATATGTCAGACGAACACTCCGACACCTGTACTTCTCGAAGGGAGGTGAAGTTGTTGATGCACTTGGGAAGCGCTCCAAAATTTTCAAAATTGGAAATCCCGAGTACTCTGAGATTTGTGGTAGGCAACGCACTTTCATCAAATGAAACCAGATTTGGACACCCAAATAATTGAATACGCTGAAGATGGCTGAGCTTGTCTAATCCCCGCGGTAATGATTTAAATTTTTCAGCACCCCTAATTACAATGCTTTCGAGATCAGTGGTTTGATGGAAGTCTTGGGCTATGCATTCCAACACTGGACAATCCCAAATAACTAGTTTTTTAAGCATTACGGGTAACTTGGCATTTAAAAATAAGCTACTTAGCTTTGAACAATTGCCAATATTGAGATGTTGAAGCCGATTGCATATATCGCCCCTTGATGATAACCATATTAGAGATGCATGGACAGTTGCTTATTTGTAAGTGCTCAAGAAGACAAGGGTTGCTACTCATACTCTTATTATTATTTTCTTTTTCATCAACCAAATATTGCAAATTCACGCAATTCTCAATCCTCAGCTGTTTTAAAGCAGGGGGAAAGTTACTCTCTGCAAAACAAACGAAGCCTGGACACTGTTCAAGTTCTATTCTTGTAATGAATGGGAAAGCATGAAAGACTTCTGGTAGTCTATTGAGCCTTTCACAATTACCTATTATCAGAGATTCAACACCTGGAATCTTGTCAAGTTGCAATATCTCCTCCTCTGTTTCCAAAGAGACCAATTGCGGACAATTCCTAATCTTGATGAAACGATGCCCAACTATGCTTAACCCATTTTGCGATAAAGATCCCAACTCCTTCCAACTAGAGATCTCGAATGTTTCAGAGTTTGCAAATCTCAACATTATCCTCTCTGCTGAAATATTAAACTTTGAAATATTTGAAAGAAACACATCTTTCAAAGAGGTAACCTTCTGTACAGACAAAGAACCTTCATCCACCAATTCTTCACACCCTTGAACGCCTATTTCACTCAGCAAGGGAAAACTTGAAATTGAAGCTACCAACCTTGAGCACCAATAGATTTCAAGCTTCTGTAAAGATTGAAGGATGGTTGGCAACCTTCCCAACAATTGAGGACAAAATATTATTGAAAGCTCACGAAGGCTGGGGAATTTCGAAGCTTGCTCATCACCTTCACATGGGTCCCACTCCTCCCAGTTTGGCATATCGCGAAAACGCAGAGACTCTAATGATGCAAAAGCATTTGATTGATTTTCTCCAAACAACTCAGCACCAATCTTGTGTACTTGACCCAAACCGCTAATTGAAAGATCTTTTAACAACAACAACCTTCCAATCGATGGTAGAGATTTGCAATTTTTACAATTGTGAAGCTTCAATGACAACATATTCTTGAAGGAAGAATCTGCAATCCAAGTAGAGAATTTTGCACCACCATAATTCTCAATGACGAGTTGCTCAAGCTTTTTCGAAGGATGAAGAGAGTCTAACACCCATTCTTCAACTTCTTTTTTCCTTGTATCGTTCTTAATGCCCCGACCCCATTCCAATACCAATCGATGAATCCCCTGCTTCTCATTTAACTTGGCTTCCCCTGCATCTTCACCATTAACATTCTCCAACCCAGAAAGACGGAAATCACCTTTGAGGTTTGACAAATATTTCAAATCTCTAATATGACAACCATCACCTTCCCCTATGATAAAATTTGATAACCTTTGAAGATTGGTTAGCTTATCAATTCTAAAAGGAATCCTTTCAATTGAGTTCGCACCTCTGATATCAAGATTATGCAAATTGACAAGATTTCCCATCTTTGAAGGTAACCTTTGAAGCTCGGAACACTTTTTTAATAATAAAGTTTCCAAATGGTACAGAGTACACAAAGAATCAGGTAAGTATTTGATATCAGTGCCAGAAAAATTTAAACAGCGAAGATGTTTTAAATTTTCAAAAACATCATCAGGCAACTCAGTGATCTTATACCCACTCAAAGAAAGCACCCTTAAGTAGCCAAGTCTTGGCAACAAATCAACCAAAACAACATTAGTTAAAAAAGGCCCCGGATAATAATCACTAGAAAACATTAAGGGTAGAAAAGTACGTAATTGTTTCACTTGATCAAATGCTTCGAACTTCTTCACTGTGTCATATGTGCTGACAATATAAGAAGAATGTCGAGTGCGATTTGAGAACTTTCGTTGCTTATCGCCCTCCAATTTGGAGCATATCTCTCCTGCAACTACTTGTGCTAAATCATTGATAAGGTCATGCATTACGAATCGGGACTTATCTCTACTGGATGTCTGAAAAAATGACCTTGACACTAGATCTTGAAAATATTGATTTCCAAGATCTTTAATTTGAGGCATAGCTTTTTGTTGTAAGAGACCTTCTGCTCTCCATAACAAGATAATTTCTTCTTCCTTAAATTCATAATCTTTAGGAAGTATGGAGCAATATGCAAAACATCGTTTCAAGTATGACGGAAGATGATGGTAGCTTAATCGCAAAGCTGGAATTATGCCACATCGCTCTTCTGGTAAGTCCCATATCTCGCTCTCATATATTCTTTCCCATTCTCCATGATATATAACCGTGCGTAGCAAGCTTCCAATGGCTTTTGCAGCCAAAGGTAAGCCATTGCACCTTCTAACAATTTTCTCTCCAATTTCTTTAAACTGGAGATGTTCATCGAAATTTCTTGCGTTCAATGCATGCTGTGTAAATATGGATAAACAATCATCACCTGATAATTTATCCAAATGAAAAGCTTTGAGCGGTTTCACCATAGATGAAACAATTTGAAGACGAGTGGTTACAATGATATTAGTCCCTGCTCCAAACGGAGACCGTAAGATGGTCCAATCATTATAATTCTCGTTCCAAATGTCATCTAAAACAAGCAAGAATCTTTTCCCCGACAATTTCTCCTTCAACTTAACCTGAAGTAAATCCAAGTTACTGTAATCACATGACTCAGAAGTGATGGACTGTAAAATTGCCTTTGTTATAGCAATTGCATCAAACTTATCAGAAACGCACACCCAGGCCTTGAGATCAAAAGACTCGTTGATGGTGGCGTCATTGTAAACAAGCTGAGCAAGAGTTGTTTTACCCATCCCTCCCATGCCCACGATGGAAAGGACTGAAACTCCATAGGAGTTATTACCTTTGAGCAACTTAATCATTTCTTGCTTCTCCTCGTGTCTACCAACATACTCCACAGCTTCATCCATAACGGAAGTTGGTTGAAGCCTGGGCTGATTTCCCTTGGAGGGTGGAGCTTGGGACAAGATCTCACTCAACCCCAAATTACTCCTCCGAGTAGTCAAATTATTTAGTCTAGCAGTGATATCTCTGACCTTGAGAATCATGGAATTCTTAAACCCAAAAGAAGTGAGAGTGAAACCAGTACCAGTAAAGCAGGCAGGAATGAGTTTCCGTACCTTGCTAGTGCTGGCTTGAGCTTGAGTATTTTGGAGCTTGAGACGTAACTCTTCATAAGCGAACCCGTCCAAGATGTCATCCACATCGTAAGCCAAGTCCTGGAGGTCGTCCAACCATTTCTTCACACCCTCGTTCTTGATCTGCTTCTCCTCAGCATCGGTTAGCATTGCTTGGATATCGGGCAATATGGACTGCCACTGTTTGAGCTGCCGGTGGAGTTGCTTATGATCAGCGACAAAGTTGAGTGCAGAGTCGAGCAACTTGCCCCCCAACAGCTCCAGAAACACAGACAGAGCAGCCTCTCCAATGACAGACATGGTGGAATTATGAGAAAGAAGATGAAGAGAGAAATGAAGAAAGCCAAAATGGAAATTCAGGGACCAAAATAGAAAGAAAGAGAGATGGGCTCCGTATAATTAGTGAAAGTTGAAGAAGTTAGCAGAATATTTTTTAAGCATCCAATAATTCAGACTATGAGATGGAAGGCATTGGATTGTGATCAAGAAGGTTGACCCCAAGTGGCTGTTGATGGGAAAAAGACAATGAAAGTGGAAATTAAAGAGGTCCCACTCCAAGAAATTATTGCACCCTTTCCATTTCTTATCTTCCTGCAATTATTTGTATACTTTTTTTTAGCTATTATAATTTATTTGGCTGTCTATCTTTATAAAAAAATATTTTTTTTTATTTTTTAATTTTTAAATTCAATTTTCTTTTAAAATTATCTCAAAAGACATAAAAAATTTAACTTTTTTTTTAGTATAATATGCACGTATTAAAATAAACTGAAATATTTCTAACACTAAAATAAACTTTTCTATAAATCAAAGTGAGGAAAGTTATTTCACAGTAATATTTATATTTTTTTAAAATTAAATAATATGATTTTATTAATTAAATAGTAATTGAATCAGAATGAATATATTGATAATACTTAGTTCTTTTTAGCATGTAAAAAGCTTACTTAAAAATAAATTATTTGATTATTAACGATTGTGTCATTTTGGCCTTCCTTGGACTTGGGTTTTTTACTAATATAGTTTAAAAAATAAAATAAAATACTGAAATGGTATTGGGTAAAAATTATTGACGAAAATGGTATGGACCAGGGTGGCCATGCCACGCCTATGTCAGTGGCATGACTATCCTGAGTCCCACCATTTTCTGTTAAAAAAGAAAAAAAACAATTAAAAACGAAAAAAAAAAGCTGAAAAAAAAATTGTGTGGGTCCCAGAGGCGGCACCGATTGTGCCTCTGGCAGAGGCGGCACCGCCTAAAATCTAGTCCTGGAAGCAAAAAGAAGCAGCAACTCGGAAAGCAAGAAGCACTAAAATAGCCATTGCGATGCCTGTAATTTCAAAATAAATTTCGATTATTAACAAAATAAATTTTACATATTGCTTTTAATTACGAAAAAAATAACAAACAGTTTTTTCGACAACATATTTTTTGCTATACTACATTAAAAAAATAAATATATCCAACACAAATACAAATATTTTTATTATACTTTAAAATATTTAATAAGTAAAATATTTTGGTTTAAAATATAATATATTTAATACACCCGGCATGTAGTTCAATATATTTTAATTTAATTTAATTTTTATTTAATAATAATTTTAGTGATGCAATAATAATTAAAAAAAATATGATAAGTTGTTCAATATTATTGTAAAATATATTATAATATGTAATTAATTAAATTCATTGGGAAATAAAAAATTTTCGTATTTTTAAAATTTTTACAATTTTCGAATTTTATTTTTAAAATATATTATTTTTGTATTTTGTTTTTTTATATTATTTTAGTACATATTGTTTCAAATATATTATTTTAGCTTTTTTTAATATTAATTTAGTAAATAACTCTAATTTTGTCCCTTTGTTTGTATTTTTAAAATTTTCGAATCTTATTTTTAAAAATATACTATTTTCGTATTTTATTCTTTTATATTATTTTAGTACATAATGATTCAAACGTATTATTTTAATATTTTTTTATATTAATTTAGTAAATAACCCTAATTTTGACCCTTTGTTTGTATTTTTAAAATTTTTGGATCTAGATTTTATAATAGGGTGGTGCCGCCTCTGCCAGAGGCACAACCGGTACCTCCTCTGGGACCCACACAATCCTTTTTTTTCAACTTTTTATTTTTTTCTATTTTTAACCTTTTTTTTTTTCTTTTCAACAGAAAATGGTGGACCCAAGTGGTCATGCCACTGCAATCACCCTAGTCCATACTATTTTCATCAATAATTTTTACCCTATACCATTTCAGTATTTTTATTTTTTAAACTATATTAATAAAAAACCCTTGGAGTTGAGAAGAAAGCAAATAGAGAAACTGGAAGCACTACTTAACCCATAATGGTAAAGCAAATGCAACTATGTTTAGGTGGAAATGTAATAAAAGTAAGGCTTTCAAGCTTCAGATTGCCTGTAAAAATGATCAAATTATATATCACATTTACCATATTATCTGTCTTACAAAAACCAAATATCAGTGAATCACCATCTTTGCCTATCTTTTAAAGGGTTGGTCTGAGCATGACAAAATAAGGGATGCTCTGAAAATCTGATGATGCATCCATCTATAATCACAGAGATTATATTGATATGAAGCAGTAAACAAGATGGAGCTTCCTTCCGTACCTTCGAGTAAAAATTGGTTAAATGAAGTCACGCAGTCAGTCACTTAAGACACTGAGTTCATTAGTGTCATTCAATCCACATGATCGAAAAAGCAATTCTTCATCAAGTGAATTAATGCAGCTCAAAAGTAGCTTTCGAATGGATTCATCATCTGAGAATTTCTGAGAACTAGGATAGACAACTTTGAGATCGGCAGACAATAGTTTGTGGAAACACTGAGGCTGCAAGTTCCAAAGAAGTACAATCTCAATGTCACCAGTGTTTTACAAGTGAAAACCCCAAAATTGCAGGTCTGTGAACTCTCTTGTGTTAATGCTTAAATCGAGCTCTCTAACTACATGCATACTGCGTAGTGTATCCCTCCATTATCCCTGCGAGGATCAATAATAGACAGTGGTGACGACTCGTATCCTTACACAATAACAGAAATCTATTATTTATCCACAAAGATCATGAAACTATCAAGTAAAGACTTATTCTTTTGAGATACCATTGGTCAATATTACAATGGGATGTCAAATATTTTCAACTAAAATCCCATTCCCATGTACAAAGGTTATAACAATTGCAATTGAACACATTGTCTTCAAAAAAAAGAGTTCATATATTATAGAAAATTTTAGAAAGATGAAAAGAAAGTTTAAGATTGGCATAGCAATGTCGAAAAGAAGGATCGACTATACGGCATATTCCAAGTCCATTCCAAAATTAGTCTGTGCCAACCCATATTCTGAGAGCTAAGCAAACATATACACAAAGGAAGCTTAGAAATCAGAACATGCAGATGAAAACTGAACATTCACTTTGCTGAACAACAAATCAAATAAGCTAAAGGAAGGCTAGTTGAATTCATCCGCTATTTTTGCCAATTTAGTATTCAATGCCTGAAATTTTGAATACAAAATATATAAGACTGATTGCTATTATCTTGTTATTCTGAGGACAATCACATATATGGAACTAAAAATGCTATGAAATTGCTTAATGTTTAAAATGGTTTCACACCTGTGGTTTAAGAGTGGAGAAATCAGTGCCGGATTTTGCTGCTTAACTTTCAATCTAATTCCCTTGGGATGACTGTTTTATACTGAAAACGCACATAAGGTACAATCTTGGACCACTCTTGACCTTTACCCCTACTGCACCCTTCTTCTAGCAATGGGCAATTGAAAATATGTAGCTGCTCAAGCGAGAGAATCATATCTTTTTCCAGAAGAGATGTGAGTTTTGGACAATTACTGATTTCCAATTCGTGAAGCGAAGTGAGGTATTTAAAGCCCTTGGAGCACTAATTCCAAATTCTCAAAATTTTGAATGCAGATAGATGTGAGAGAAGGAGGCAGCATTCTTCCTATTCTTCTGGAAATGACACCACACGTGAGCATCCCTCACCGCCGATGTTGAGCACTTGAAGAGAGGTGAGTCTATTTAATCCCCATTCAGCAAGTGATGTATACATTTTGGGTCCGGTTGAGATTTCAAGTGATGTGAGATTTGTAGGGAAACCCTCTTCTGGGAAGGACATATTAGCTGAACACTTCCACACCTCATCACTAACCCTTCTGTTTTTTTTTTTTTTAATTTTCTTTAGTACTTGCAGTTTTCATAGGTGAGTGATGTATCATTCAATGCCCCCTTTAAACTAATTTAACTAATATTATAGAAAACAGTAAAGAGCTTATGATTTTCCATTTGAAAATTTATTTGGTGTAACAGGTGGATATGATCATATGATGATGAAGAATCTGCAGCAAGGGCTTATGATTTAGCTACGCTCAGATTATGGGGTGTGTAAATGCCCAAATTAGACCGGGCCCAATGAACAAACAAAACAGACTCAACCCATTACAGCCCACTAAACCCAAAAGCCCAAATTACAAAGCCCAAACAAAATGAAAAAGAAAAAACCCTAGGTTCGGCCGCCGTACCAGCATGCCCACACGCCTCCTCCTAGGGCAGCATGCCAACCGCCGATCGTCGCCCGTACCACTAACCCCCTGACACCTGCAAAACAAAAGAAACACGCAATAGAGATAGAAGAGAACAACGCAAAAACAGACAATGAAAGAAAATAATAGAAAATAGACAGTTGTAATATGCCTATAAAACCTTAACGAACATCTTGTAACTTTTCTTCTTCCGGATTCAAAAAAGAGAAATACAAAATCAAAAAAAAAACTGAAGTTTAAAGAGGTGTTTATTCTTCTCTTCCTTTTTATTTTTCTGTTTATATATATATATATATATATATCTTTATTTTATTTTATTTTTCGCAAAAATATTTTGAAACAAATAAAAGGGGAAAGTGAAGGGCTTACCTTTGCGAACGCGCCGTCGAAGTCCCTTTTTCCTCCGTCGAGATCGGAGTTGTAGAGGGGATTTTAGGGGCTGAAATCGCTGGCCTTTAAGGCTTGGTTCCAAACGGAAGACGATGAGACGCCCTTGCACGCCGTCACCCACCGACACGGTGGTGGAATGGTGGTTGGACGGCAGACCAAATGAGAGTGGGGGGGGGGAATCTTAAGTCTGTTTTGTTTTCTCTTCAAAGGGCCAAGTATCAGCTTAGGGTTTCTTAAAATTTTGGTTTTTATAAAACAAATGAAACGACGTCGTTTTAGGCCAATTTTAATTAATAATTGAACTCCTCCAAAGAAAACGTCAATTTTAATTATTTTACTAACCAAATCTAATTAATAATTTAAATTGAAATATTTAATTCCTTTCAAATATTAATTTGAATAATTATTGAACTCCTATTATTTTATTTAAAGATACATATAAATTCGAACTTCATGTGATAATTTAGATGTTCACTATTTCAAATATGACTTGAGTTTAAATCACGCTATTTACGTTTCTTGTTTGAGTTTTGTCCCAAAAAAGATATATTTAAATTTCACTTTCAATTTATTAAACTCCTTCCCTAAGCCAAGAAAACATGTAAATCCTCTCTACTATCTTTCATTTTAATCCAATTTCTATCTTTGTCTTTTTTTTTCCTACCATCCTCCTATATCTCTAAAGTCTATAGCATCCATACCAAATAATAACAAATGATTATGACTAGATTTTCTTACTCTTGGAAATTTTCTTAGCATCATGATTATGACTAGATTTGATAATTGAAAGATATTTTTTTTTCAAAGAGTGAAATACAAAAAGGATTGCTGAGAACAATCTAAACAAGTTTAATCACAGTTTAAAAAAAAAAAAAGAATAAAACAAACCAGCCTAGCAAATACTACTTAGCAGATAAAAACAACTTCAGACTTCCCCGTTATACTCTGCTGCATAAAACAGCAGATCATCCCAGCATCATCCACTCTGCTTCAGCAACAAACCACCAAGCAGCTTTAAAAAAGTTTTTCCTTGACATGCCTACCTTTGCTAGAGTTTCCGCCATTCCATTCTTTTTATGATTAGTGACTGCAAACTGGATTTCAGCAATATGTCTACATCCATCTTTTATTTCCGCAAACAACTTCCTTAGCGACCATGGACGAAGACTACTATATTTCAACCAATTAGAGACCGTATTCAAATCAAACTCTATAATCAAAGGAAGTTGCACCTTATGAAACTAACTTGAAAACATCTCTATTGCTACTTTTATAGCCATCAATACCACCATTTCCAAACCTCCATTACACAGTTAATTGAAGGATAATGATGCACATAAAATGGCACCTTGGAAGGATAATGATTAAGACTTTCTTCTTCTTTTTTTAACACAGGTGTATCATAATGGAGTTGGCATCTTCTCTTATTTCAGGGGCAGAGGACGACCTTATTGATATAAGTTAAACTTTTTAGGTATATAATATTCCCATTTACCTCTACAAAACCGTAACTAGAGGGATATTTTGATATAAGTTCAAAATTGAAAACACAAACCTCCAATTTTTTTCTCAAAATAATTAAAAACACCCCAATTTTTAATTATCAAAAGTGATCCAAAATTATATATAAGTTTTATCAACCCTTACGAGTCAATACACACCTACACACCTGTATAAATCAATATTATATCTACCAAACTTATCTAGCAAAACCTGTTTTTTTTTTTGGATTATATGGAATTCATTTTACAAAGAGTTGAGCTTTTTTTAATGGGAAGCAACCATGGTGGTTAGTTCTACACCATGGTTCCAGTTGTACCGCTCGGTGTCACTGTTTCAGTGTTATAGCGCAACAAACAACACCTTTTTTTTATACCAGTGAAAATTTTAATATGTACTGTTTGCACCAGCTTATTTCGCCCAATTCTAGTCGCAATAACCGAAACATGGTGCATCGACTGGTACATGAATTGGAATATAAAACTTTTAACTATTTTCTGTTAGGCTAAAGATTTAATTGGAATGTATTAACCAATAAAAAAATTACAGTAGAAAGTAAAGTTTAACATTTTTATTAGCATACTTTAACATTTAAAATATAATAAAAAAATTTCACTCATCCCATTATCAAAGAAAAATTCACTCAACTTCTTTTATTAAAAAATCTCCTCATTCGTCGACTTCTTTTTCCTTACTAATATTGAATTTATTGAATGATGAATTTTTATTTGTGAAGTTCATTAATCAGCATTCTATATAATTGATAAATATTTTATATTTTGAAATTTATTCAGTATCATTTATTTGATATTTGTAGATTTTTTATTTAAATATATTAAATATTTTAAAAAATATTGATAAACTCAAAATGGTACATCAAAATAGACATACCAATAAGTACCAATTCTAATAGAAAAGCGGTGCATCAACTAGTGTGGTATTGACTGCGTTGGAAACAACTATGTAGCAGACTTGTTAGCAAAAAAAGGGGTTAAAGTGTGTTAGGTTAGTATTTTTGGTGGCTATAATATTTGATGCTTTGTTTTCTATGTATTTTGCTTTAATGCATTTGATTTCTGCTGATATTTGAGTGTAATCATAATGATATACATGGCTATCTGAATTTTTATGATTTTGCTATACATGATTGTAGTTGTTTTATTAACAAATTTATGTTTTGGATTGAGAAAAAAAATTAAGAAAAAAAATTAAGAAATTTGAAACCCAAAAATGAGATTAGAGAAAGTGAACACAATAATTTACATGGTTTGAGAACATTCCTTATATCGACGGGCAGAACCGAAAACGAAATTCACTATTAAAAAAATGAAGATTACAATAGATTTACATCATAAAATAAAATACCTCGTCACAATAACTGTCCACAAACTTTGAGTAATCTTCTAAATGAACATCAACTATACGCATTCCACTTATTGAGAAATACCTGGCAATAATAAATTACAAGTGACCAACAATCTCAAAATGTCAAAAACAATACTTTATTTAGAACATCCTAGTCTCTTATCAATCATCAATGGAGACCTAAGCCAGGTTCATGATTTGTGTAGATAGAAATAGATGATACTTAAAAGCATTAGAAATAAAACTTACCACGTTGTGCCGTTGTTGTGCCCATAAGCTGGTATTGCACTCTTTGGATGCCCACCATTCAAGGGTTTATCACCCAAAGATACGTACACCTCCCCAGTGGTACCATTTGGCCTTTTATCTGCCACCAATTTCATGGTTCCCAAAGCTGAATGAAAGTACAAGGCTAAATAAATAACATATTTGGCTTCTCAACTACAACTATGTCCCAAGCACCAAAATATGCTCCAACACAGGAAAGGAATGTCAGAAGAACAATTTCTGCATATGACCTATACTTACCCTATCATAAACATTGATCACATTACAGTTGAAGCCTTTCAAAGCAGGGGAAATTCATATAAACATTGATTGATAACCCACTGTGACACATTTAGCTCGGAAGCGTTGGATAGCCTGAGAAAATGATGAACAACATATCACAATTACCATTATCTGTCTAACAAAAACCAAATATTAGTGAATCACAATCTTCGCCTGTGTTTTAAAGGGTTTCATACATGTGGTCTGAACATGAAAAAATAAGGGATGCTCTGAAAATTTGTGATGATTCATCCAATCATAATCACAATGGTTGCACCCAACTGATGAAGTCGTAAGTGAAGCGTCATGATATGCAGAAAACAAAACGGAACTTCCTACTTTATATGCCAATCTACGGGACCGGAAAGCTGAAAAACGATATTAAAAGAGAGCTTCAATGAAACCAGTTCCCAACTGCTACAGTATATATATCATTTGATTCATTCAACTCATACCTCAAAATCAAAAGCAAGAGAGTCAAGATATAGTGAGCCACTGCTATTTTTGGCTAGAAAATGAAATCATATAAAGTATTTTTGTACCTCTAAGTAAAAGCCGGTTAAATAAAGTCACATAGTCAGTCACTTAGAGAGTGAGATTGTTTATGTCACTCAATCCACATGATCAAAAAAGCAATTCCTCATCAAGTGAATTGATGCAGCCTTTGAATGGATTCATGGTCTGAGAGATTCGGAAAACTTAGATGGACATATTTGAGATTGGACAGAATAATATTTTGGGAACTCTGTTGTCTTACATGTGTTAAATCGAGCTCTCTAATGCCATGTTGTAACGTGTACTGTATCCCTCCATTAATCCTGGAAAGATCAAACTATCGCGTAAAAGACTTGTTCTTCTGAAAAACCATTGGTTAATAGTACTACGAAATGTCAAATATTTTTAACTAAAATCCCATTGCCATATACCAAAATAGCTTAGAAATTAGAAGATGCAGATGAAAATAGAACATTCATTTGCTGAATAAATGTTGCAGAGAATTGACTAGCCGCTTTATTAAATCAAATAAGCTGAAACAGATCAGTTGAAGGTCCCCACTATTTTTCGCCAATTTAGCCATCAATGCCTGCAAAAGTTGAATTCAAAATATATAACGCTGACTTCTATTAATATGTTGTTCATATGGACAATCAGATAAATAAAAAAAAAGCTATGAAATTTATAAATGTTTAAAATGGGTTTCACACCTGTGGTTTGAGTGTCAGAAATCGATGCCAGATTTTGCTGCTTAAATTTCAATGTAATTTCCTCGGGATGACTGTTTAAGAAACAATTTGAATAAAAGGTATGTGAGCAATCTTGGACCACTCTCGTCCTTTACCCCTACTGCACCCTTCTTCTAGCAACGGGCAATTGTAAATATATAGCTCCTCAAGCGAGAGAAGCATATCTTTTTCTGGAAGAGAGGTGAGCTTAGGACAATCATAGATGCCTAATAGTTGAAGAGAGGTGATGTGTTGTAAGCCCTTGGAGCACATGAATTCCAAATTTTCAAATCTTTGAATTCTGATATGGGTCAGAGAAGGAGGCAGCATCATTCCTATCGCTTCTTCTGGAAATGACACCACACTTGAGCATCCTTCACCGCCGATGTTGAGTTGTTGAAGAGAGGTGAGTCTGTTAAATCCCCATTCAACAAGTGATGTATAAATTTTGGGTGCCTTTGAGATTACAAGTGATGTGAGGTTGGTAGGGAAACCCTCTTCCGGAAAGGATATGTCAGCCGAGCACTCCCACAGCTTTAAATCTCGAAGGGAGGTGAAGTTGTTGATGCACTTGGGAAGGACTCCAAAATTTTCACAACTGTGAATCATAAGTAATCTGAGATTTGTGGTGGGCAACCCACTCTCTTCAAATGAAACCAGATTTGGACAGCTAAATAATCGAATCTCCTGAAGATGGCTGAGCTTGTCTAATCCCCGCGGTAATGGTTTAATTTTTTGAGCACCCCTAATTACAATGCTTTCGAGATCAGTGGTTTCTAGGAAGTCTTGGGCTATGTATTCCAACACTGGACAATCCCAAATAAGTAGCTTTTTAAGCATTATGGGTAACATGGCGTTTAAAAATAAGCTACTTACCTTTGAACAACTATCAATGTGGAGATGTTGAAGCCGATTGCATATATCGCCCCTTGATGATAACCATATAAGAGATGGACAGTTTCTTATGTCCAAAAGCTCGAGTAGACAAGTGTTGCTACTCATACTCTTATTATTATTTTCTTTTTCATCAACCAAATATTCCAAATTCTTGCAATTCCAAACCCTCGGCTCCTTTAAAGCAGGGGGAAAGTTACTCTCTGCAAAACAAACCAAGCCGGGACAGTTTTGAAGTTCTATTCTTGTAATGAATGGGAAAGCATGTAAGGGCACTAGTCTATTGAGCCTTTCACAACCCTTATTGCCAGAGATTCAACACCTGGAATCTTGTCAAGTTGCAGTATCTCCTCCTCTGTTTCCAAAGAGACCAATTGCGGACAATTCCAAATCGTGATGCAACGATGCCCGACTAATCTTAACCCAATTTGCGATAAGGATCCCAACTCCTTCCAACCAGAAATCTCGAACGCTTCGGAGTTTGCAATTCTCAACATTATCCTCTCTGCTGAAATATTGAACTTCGAAATATTTGAAAAAGACACATATTTCAAAGAGGTAACCTTCTGTACAGACAAAGAACCTTCATCCACCAATTCTTCACACCCTTTAACGCTTAATTCACACAGCAAGGGAAAACTTGAAATTGAAGCTACCAAACTTGAGCACTCATAGATTTCAAGTTTCTGCAAGGATTGAAGGATGTTTGGCAACCTTCCCAACAATACAGGACATTGTCTGATTGAAAGAACACGAAGGCTGGGGAACTTCGATACTTGCTCATCATCTTCACATAGGTCCCACTCCTCCCAATTCAGCATATTGTGAAAACGCAGAGACTCTAATGATGCAAAAACATTTGATTGATTTTCTCCAAACAACTTAGCACCAATCTTGTGTACTTGATCCAAACCACTAATTGAAAGATCTTTTAACAACAACAACCTTCCAATCCATGGTAGAGATTTGCAATTTTTACAGTTGTGAAGCTTCAATGACAACATATTCTCGAAGGAAGAATCTGCAATCCAAGTAGAGAATTTTGCACCACCATAATTCTGAATGACGAGTTGCTCAAGCTTTTTCGAAGGATGAAGAGAGTCTAACACCCATTCTTCAACTTCTTTTTTCCTTGTATCGTTCTTAATGTCCCGACTCCATTCCAATACCAGTCGATGAATCCCCTGCTTCTCATTTGACTTGGCTTCCCCTGCATATTCACCATTAACATTCTCCAACCCAGAAAGACGGAAATCACCTTTGAGGTTTGACAAATATTTCAATGCTCTAATATGACAACCATCACCTTCCCCTATAATAAAATTTGATAACCTTTGAAGATTGGTTAGCTTATCAATTCTAAAAGGAATCCTTTCAATTGAGTTCGCACCTCTGATATCAAGATAATGCAAATTGACAAGATTTCCCATCTTTGAAGGTAACCTTCGAAGCTTGGAACACTTTTTTAATAATAAAGTTTCCAAATGGTAAAGAATGCACAAAGAATCAGGTAAGTATTTGATATCAGTGCCAGAAAAATTTAAGGATCGAAGATGTTTTAAATTTTCAAAAACATCAGGCAACTCAGTGATCTTATACCCACTCAAAGAAAGCACTCTTAAGTAGCCAAGTCTTGGCAACAAATCAACCAAAACAACATTAGTTAAATAAGGGCTCCAATTTTTTGATAAGTTTAAAGGTAGAAAAGTACGTAACAATTTCACTTGATTAAATGCTTCAAAGTTCTTCATTGTGTCATATTTACTGACAATATAAGAAGTATGCCGAGTGCAATTTGAGAACTTTTGTTGCTTATCGCCCTCCAATTTGGAGCATATCTTTCCTGCAACTACTTGAGCTAAATCATTGATAAGGTCATGCATTACGAATCGGGACTTATCTTTACTGGATGTCTCAAAATATGACCTTGACACTAGATCTTGAAAATATTGATTTCCAAGATCTTTAATTTGAGGCATAGCTTTTTGTTGCAACAGACCTTCTGCTCTCCATAACAAGATAATTTCTTCTTCCTTAAATTCATAATCTTTAGGAAGTATGGAGCAATATGCAAAACATCGCTTCAAGTATGACGGAAGATGATGGTAGCTTAATCGCAAAGCTGGAATTATGCCACACTGCTTTTCTGGTAAGTTCCATATCTCACTCTCATATATTCTTTCCCATTCTCCATGATATTTAACTGTGCGTAGCAAGCTTCCAATAGCTTTTGCAGCCAAAGGTAAGCCATTGCACCGTCTAACAATTTTCTCTCCAATTTCTTTAAACTGGAGATGCCCATCGAAATTTCTTGCTTTTAATGCATGTTGTGTAAATATGGATGAACAATCATCATCTGATAATGTATCCAAATGAAAAGCTTTGTGCGGATCGACAATAGATGAAACAATTTGAAGACGAGTGGTTACAATGATATAGGTCCCTGGTCCAAACGGAGACCGTAAGATGGTCCAATCATTATAATTCTCGTTCCAAATGTCATCTAAAACAAGCAAGATTCTTTTCCCAGACAATTTCTCCTTCAACTTAGCTTGAAGTAAATCCAAGTTACTGTAATCACATGACTCAGAAGTGGAGGACTGTAAAATTGCCTTTGTTATAGCAATTGCATCAAAGTTATCAGAAACACATACCCAAGCCTTGAGATCAAAAGACTTGTTGATGGTGGCATCATTGTAAACAAGCTGAGCAAGAGTTGTTTTACCCATCCCTCCCATGCCCACGATGGAAAGGACTGAAACTCCATTGGAGTTATTACCTTTGAGCAACTCAATCATTTCTTGCTTCTCCTTGTGTCTACCAACATACTCCACAGCTTCATCCATAACGGAAGTTGGTTGAAGCCTGGGCTGATTTCCCTTGGAGGTTGGAGCTGTTGGGAAGAAACCGAACAACCGAAACAAAGCGAAAGCACAACCGGTGTTCTTTCTCTCCTTATAACTCCTGTAAAAATTATGGCAAGCACAATAGCACAAGATATGTTCTCTAGCAACCTTAATCAACCACAAATCAACTAATGCAACCACAACAAAAATAAATAGAGACACCGATATTTTTACGTGGAAAACCCCTTTAAATCAAGGGTAAAAAACCACGGGACTTTAGAGTCCGATAAAGAGCTCCACTATCATCAAATGTTCAACTACAAGATCACAATATCAAGCCTACAACAAGCATTCAACTCCGACAAGGCTAACAACATGTAATCTTTAGCAAAAGAGAGAAAAATGAGAGAACATCACCAAAAACGTAGCTGCTGAAAAATGGGTATTTCCGACGCTACAAGACTCGGATGAAAAATCCGACCGTACAAAGTCAAGAACACCTTATCACCTAGCTGCTGTCCAAAAATCAGCTCAATCGAACCACGGATGGACCTTCGATCGAAGAGTTGATCACTGCTGCACCAAGCTTGAAAATCTGATTTTTTTTTATTCTCTTTCTCTCTATTTTTTCTTTAGCTCTCTGCAGAAAAATTTCTGCCCACTCCTGTTAATAAGCCAAAAAAATTGGCTTTTGACAAAATCAAAAGAAAAAGGAAGGCAAAACATTTGTGCCAAAAAATATGGGTTTCCCACATAGTGGGACCCATACCCAACAAATCTCCCCCTCCAACTATGTGGGGAATGCCTCCATGCCGGAGGTCAAACAACATGCTTCAAACTTTCCTCTTGGTAAGGCCTTCGTCAACATATCAGCACCATTATCATTAGTGTGTATCTTCTCAAGCTCTAACAGCTTAGCTTCAAGAACATCTCGTATCCAATGGTACCTCACATCAATATGCTTAGATCTAGCATGAAAAGTTGAGTTCTTACCAAGATGAATAGCACTCTGGCTATCACAGTACAGGACATACTTCTCCTGAGTAAAACCAAGCTCATGCACAAACTTCTTCATCCAAAGCATCTCCTTACACGCTTCGGTTGCTGCAATGAACTCTGATTCGGTGGTGGACAATGCAACACACTTTTGCAGTCTCGATTGCCATGCCACAGCTCCCCTGCATAAGTGATTAAGTAACCTGAAGTAGATCTCCTCGAGTCAATGTCTCCAGCCATGTCTGAATCTGTATACCCAACAAGAACAGGTTTCTCATTGCCGAAACAAAGTTTCATGTTGGAAGTGCCACGAAGATATCTCATAATCCACTTCACTGCATTCCAATGCTCTCTGCCTGGATTAGAAAGAAACCGACTAGCTGTACCAACGGCATAAGCCAAGTCTGGTCTCGTGCAAACCATTGCGTACATCAAACTACCCACGGCTGAAGAGTAAGGGATTTTCTGCATCTCTTCTTCTCCTTTTCTGTGGAAGGACTATGCTTAACACTCAATCTAAAGTGCATAGCAAAGGGAGTATTCACCGCTTTAGCTTTGTCCATACTAAACCTTTGAAGTACTTTCTCAATGTACCTCTCTTGTGATAACCATAATTTCTTGGCCTTTCTATCACGTGTCAGTCTTATGCCAAGAATTTGCTTTGCTGGCCCCAAATCCTTCATTGCAAAGGATTTACTCAACTCTTGTTTCAACTTCTCAATTCTAGAAGCATTCTGACCAACAATAAGCATATCATCAACATAGAGCAAAAGAATAATAAAATCATCACCAGAGAATCTCTTAACAAACACACAATGATCAGAAGTAGTCTTCTTGTAGCCTTGCTCCCCCATAACAGACTCAAACTTCTTGTACCATTGCCTTGGAGCTTGCTTCAAACCATACAAGCTCTTCTTCAATCTGCACACATAGTCCTTTTTCCCTTGTGCAACAAAACCCTCTGGCTGCTCCATGTAAAGCTCTTCTTCCAAGTCACCATGAAGAAAAGCAGTTTTCACATCCATTTGTTCAACCTCTAGGTCATAACAAGCTACCAAACTCAGTATAGTTCTGATAGAGGACATCTTCACAACCGGAGAAAATATTTCTTCAAAATCAACCCCTTTTTTTCTGAGTATAACCCTTAACGACCAATCTAACTTTGTATCGTGGAGATGAAGACTTCTCTTCTTGCTTCAACCTGTAAACCCATCGATTCTTCAAAGCTCTTTTGCCCTTAGGCAGTTTCACCAATTCAAAAGTATGGTTCTCATGCAATGATTGAAGTTCGCCTTTCATCGCTTCAACCCACTGATCTTTGCATTCACTCTCCATAGCCTCTTCATAACATTCAGGTTCTCCCCCGTCAGTCAAAAGAACATATTCATCAGGAGAATACCTGACAGAAGATCGTCGATCTCTGGAAGACCTTCGAAGTGGAACTGCTGGTGGAGCTATAGGTGCTTGTTGTTGATCATTCACAACATCATCCATGGGAGTATCAAAGTCACCTATAGTCTGATGGTCACCACTAACATCACCATGCACATCATCCTGGATAGGATCTGGTGAAGAGTCTAGGGGAACCGGATTCACATCGATCAAGTCACCACTACCTTGTGAATCCACTTTCTCCGTCTTATCAATGTCATCAATGGTCTGATCCTCAATGAAGACAACATCTCTGCTTCTCACGAGTTTCTTCTGAACTGGATCATAGAGTCTATAACCAAACTCACCATCTAGACCATAACCAATAAAAATGCATTGTCGAGCCTTGGCATCCAACTTGGATCTTTCATCCTTTGGAACATGAACAAATGCTTTACAACCGAACACACGTAGGTGATCATATGACACGTCTTTACCAAACCAAACTCTATCTGGCACATCACCTTTCAAAGGGACACTAGGAGACAGATTTATCACATGTGTCACTGTATTCAAAGCTTCAGCCCAAAACGATCTTGGTAACTTTGCATCTGACAACAAACATCTGACTCTCTCAATCAATGTTCGGTTCATTCTTTTAGCTAACCTATTTAACTGTGGAGTCTTTGGTGGTGTTCTCTGATGTCTGATTCCCTGTCGCAGACAATACTCATGAAACGACCCTGTGTACTCGCCACCATTATCAGTACGAATGCACTTCAACTTCTTCCCAGTTTCCCTTTCAACTGATGCTTGAAACTGTTTAAACACCTCAAAGACTTGATTTTTAGACTTCAAAGTGTAAACCCATAGCTTTCTTGAACAATCATCAATGAAAGTCACAAAGTAAAGTGCACCACCATGTGATCTTACTTTTATCGGACCACAAACATCTGAATGGACCAACTCTAGCAACTCTGATTTCCTATGAGGAGGATGGCTTCTAAATGAAACTCTTTTCTGCTTTCCTGCTAGACAATGAGCACAATTCTTCAGTGTAGCATTCTTTAAACCTGAAAGTTGATTCTTCTTCGCTAAACAGTTAAGCCCCTTCTCACTCATGTGACTGAGTCGTTTATGCCACAACTTAGTTGAGTTGTCATTCAGTGTCACATTCACCGTCTCTCGAGAAGTCAAAGCTTGCATCAAGTACAAATTTGAGCTCTTCTTTCCTCGAGCCACAACCAAGGAGCCTTTAGTCAGCTTCCACTGCCCTTCACTGAAGGTGTTACAGAATCCCTCATCATCAAGCTTTCCTGCAGAAATCAAATTCAAACGGACATCCGGTGCATGTCTGACATCCTTGAGAGTTAACTTTGTTCCATTGTTACTTACCAAGCTAACATCTCCCATACCAATAACCGAAACCAAACCATCATTACCCATCTTCAATACCCCAAAATCACCAGGAGTATAAGATGTGAAGAATTCCTTCCTCGACGTGACATGAAGTGATGCACCAGTATCAATCACCCAACTAGTCTCGTCGCATGCTAGGTTGACCAAATTCTGATCACAAATAACTAACAAATCTTCACGAGTAACAGTAGCAACACGCTCAAATTTTTCATCGTCATTCCGGTCGTGTTTATCACCACCACCTTTGTTCTCTTTCTTCCACTTGAAGCAATATTTCTTGATATGACCTTTCTTACCACAATGATGACACTCAAGATTCTTGTATCTCGATCTTGACTTGCTTCGGCTTTTATCTCTACCCTTTCCATCTTTGTCTCTGTTTCTCCCCCTGTTCTCGATAACCAACACCTCGGACTGTGATGTAGAACCCTGAGATCTTCTTCTAACCTCTTCATTCAACACACCACTCTTAGCCAAATCCAAAGTAATAATACCCTGTGGAGCAGAATTAATGAGTGAGACTCGAAAGGTCTCCCAAGAGTCTGGTAGAGTAGCAAGCAACCAAAGTCCTAAAATCTCGTCATCAAATTTGACACCCATACCAAGCAACTGATTCATCATACTCTGAAATTCACTAACATGGTCAGCTATAGACATTCCTTCTTTATATTTCAGCGCCATCATTTTCTTCAGCAAAAATAACTTGTTATTGCCCGACCTCGAAGCATACAAGCTTTCAAGCTTCTCCCACAATGTTCGAGCATGTGTCTCCTGATCAATGTGATTGTAAACATTTTCTTCAACAAATTGCCGAATAAAGCCACACACTTGTTGATGCTCAAATTCCCATTCTTCATCACTTTTCGAATCGGGTTTTGAGTAGTAAAGACCGGAAGATGCAAAGCCTTCACAAACAACAAGTCCTTCATTTTATTCCGCCAAAGTTGATAATTTGTGCCATTCAACATAATCATCTTGCTCGTATTAATTTCCATAATTATCTGACACGATAACCAAGCTCTGGTACTAGTTTGTTGGGAAGAAACCGAACAACCGAAACAAAGCGAAAGCACAACCGGTGTTCTTTCTCTCCTTATAACTCCTGTAAAAATTATGGCAAGCACAATAGCACAAGATATGTTCTCTAGCAACCTTAATCAACCACAAATCAACTAATGCAACCACAACAAAAATAAATAGAGACACCGATATTTTTACGTGGAAAACCCCTTTAAATCAAGGGTAAAAAACCACGGGACTTTAGAGTCCGATAAAGAGCTCCACTATCATCAAATGTTCAACTACAAGATCACAATATCAAGCCTACAACAAGCATTCAACTCCGACAAGGCTAACAACATGTAATCTTTAGCAAAAGAGAGAAAAATGAGAGAACATCACCAAAAACGTAGCTGCTGAAAAATGGGTATTTCCGACGCTACAAGACTCGGATGAAAAATCCGACCGTACAAAGTCAAGAACACCTTATCACCTAGCTGCTGTCCAAAAATCAGCTCAATCGAACCACGGATGGACCTTCGATCGAAGAGTTGATCACTGCTGCACCAAGCTTGAAAATCTGATTTTTTTTTATTCTCTTTCTCTCTATTTTTCTTTAGCTCTCTGCAGAAAAATTTCTGCCCACTCCCGTTAATAAGCCAAAAAAATTGGCTTTTGACAAAACCAAAAGAAAAAGGAAGGCAAAACATTTGTGCCAAAAAATATGGGTTTCCCACATAGTGGGACCCATACCCAACAGGAGCTTGAGACAAGATCTCACTCAACCCCAAACTACTTCTTCGAGTAGTCAAACTATTTAGTCTAGCAGTGATCTCTTTGACCTTGGGAATCATGGAATTCTTAAACGGAAAAGAAGTGAGAGTGGAACTATCACCAGTAAAGTAGGTAGGAACAGGGATTTAAATTGCGGTCGCGGTCGCGTTTTCGGTCGCATTGCGTTTATCGCGGTTGCGGACATAACGGATGCTATTGCGGTCATTGCAGGTATCGCGGTCGTGAATTTTACATTACTTATTGTGTATTGGAGCTTGAGACGTAACTCTTCATAAGCAAACTCGTCCAAGATGTCATCCATATCGTAAGCCAAGTCCTGGAGATCCTCCAACCAATTCTTCACACCCATGTTTTTAATCTGTTTCTCTTCTGCATCGTCCAAAACTGCTTGGATATCGGGCAATATGGACTCCCACTGTTTGAGCTGCCAGTGGAGTTGCTTATGATCAGCGACAAAGTTGAGTGCAGAGTCGAGCAACTTGCCCCCCAACAGCTCCAGAAACACAGACAGAGCAGCCTCTCCAATGACAGACATGGTGGAATTATGAGAAAGAAGATGAAGAGAGAAATGAAGAAAGCCAAAATGGAAATTCAGGGACCAAAATACAAAGAAAGAGAGATGGACTCCGTATAATTAGTGAAAGTTGAAGAAGTTGGCAGAATATTTTTTAAGCATCCAATAATTCAGACTATGAGATGGAAGGCATTGGCTTGTGATAAAGAAGGTTGACCCCAAGCGGCTGTTGACGGGGAAAAGAAAATGAAAGTGAAAATTAAAGAGGTCCCACTCCAAGAAATTATTGCACCCCCTCATTTCTTATCTTCCTGCAATTATTTGTATACTTTTTTTTTAGCTATAGTAATTTATTTCGCTGTCTATCTTTATAAAAAATTATTTTATTTTAATTTTTTAGTCTTTGAATTTGATTTTTTAAAATTATTTCAAAATATATGAAAATTTTAATATTTGTTGACTTTTCTATACGACATACACATATTAAAATAAGTTAAAATATTTGTAACACTGGAATGGATGGATGTCATGCAAAAATTAATAATAAGCTTATAAATTAAAGTGAGGAAAGTTATTTCATAATAACATTTATATTTTTTTTTAAATTAAATAATATGATTTTATTAATTAAATAGTAATTGAATCAGAATGAATATATTGATAATACTTAGTTCTTTTTAGCAGGTAAAAAACTTATTTAAAAATAAATTATTTGATTATTAACGATTGTGTCATTTTGGCCTTCCTTGGAGTTGAGAAGAAAGCAAATAGAGAAATTGGAAGCACTACTTAACCCATAATGGTAACGCAAATGCAACTATGGTTAGGTGGAAATGTAATAAAAGTAAGGCTTTCAAGCTTCAGATTGCCTGTAAAAATGATCAAATTATATATCACATTTACCATATTATCTGTCTTACACAAACCAAATATCAGTGAATCACAATCTTTGCCTATCTTTTAAAGGGTTGGTCTGAGCATGACAAAATAAGGGATGCTCTGAAAATTTGATGATGCATCCATCTATAATCACAGAGATTATATTGATATGAAGCAGTAAACAAGATGGAGCTTCCTTCCGTACCTTCGAGTAAAAATTGGTTAAATGAAGTCACGCAGTCAGTCACCTAAGACACTGAGTTCATTAGTGTCATTCAATCCACATGATCGAAAAAGCAATTCTTCATCAGGTGAATTAATGCAGCTCAAAAGTAGCTTTCGAATGGATTCATCATCTGAGAATTTCTGAGAACTAGGATAGACAACTTTGAGATCGGCAGACAATAGTTTGTGGAAACACTGAGGCTGCAAGTTCCAAAGAAGTACAATCTCAATGTCACCAGTGTTTTACAAGTGAAAACCCCAAAATTGCAGGTCTGTGAACTCTCTTGTGTTAATGCTTAAATCGAGCTCTCTAACTACATGCCATACTGCGTAGTGTATCCCTCCCTTATCCCTGCGAGGATCAATAATAGACAGTGGTGACGACTCGTATCCTTGCACAATAACAGAAATCTATTATTTATCCACAAAGATCATGAAACTATCAAGTAAAGACTTATTCTTTTGAGATACCATTGGTCAATATTACACTGGAATGTCAAATATTTTCAACTAAAATCCCATTCCCATGTACAAAGGTTATAACAATTGCAATTGAACACATTGTCTTCAAAAAAAAGAGTTCATATATTATAGAAAATTTTAGAAAGATGGAAAAGAAAGTTTAGGATTGGCATAGCAATGTCGAAAAGAAGGATCGACTCTACGGCATATTCCAAGTCCATTCCAAAATTTGTCTGTGCCAACCCATATTCTGAGAGCTAAGCAAACATATACACAAAGGAAGCTTAGAAATCAGAACATGCAGATGAAAACTGAACATTCACTTTGCTGAACAACAAATCAAATAAGCTAAAGGAAGGCTAGTTGAATTCATCCGCTATTTTTGCCAATTTAGTATTCAATGCCTGAAAAATTGAATACAAAATATATAAGACTGATTGCTATTATCTTGTTATTCTGAGGACAATCACATATATGGAACTAAAAATGCTATGAAATTGCTTAATGTCTAAAATGGTTTCACAACTGTGGTTTAAGTGTGGAGAAATCAGTGCCAGATTTTGCTGCTTTACTTTCAATCTAATTCCCTTGGGATGACTGTTTTATACTGAAAACGCACATAAGGTATGTGGGCAATCTTGGACCACTCTCGACCTTTACCCCTACTGCACCCTTCTTCTAGCAACGGGCAATTGATAATATGTAGCTGCTCAAGTGAAAGAAGCATTTCCTTTTCTGGAAGAGATGTGAGTTTTGGACAATTACTGATTTCCAATTCGTGAAGCGAAGTGAGGTGTTGAAAGCCCTTGGAGCACATGAATTCCAAATTCTCAAAATTTTCAATGCAGATAGATGTGAGAGGAGGAGGCAGCATTCTTCCTATCCCTTCTTCTGGAAATGACACCACATGTGAGCATCCCTCACCGCCGATATTGAGCTCTTGAAGAGAGGTGAGTCTATTTAATCCCCATTCAACAAGTGATGCATACATTTTGGGTCCATTTGAGATTTCAAGTGATGTGAGATTCACAGGGAAACCCTCTTCCGGGAAGGACATATCAGCTGAACACTTCCACACCTCTAATTTCTGAAGGGAGGTGAAGTTGTGGATGCACTTAGGAAGGGCTCCAAAATTTTCACATTTGAAAATCGAGAAAATGAGGAGATTTGTGGCGGGAAACCCACTTTCTTCAAACCAAACAAGACTTGAACACCCAGCAAGTTCAATCTCCTGAAGATGGATGAGCTTGTCTAGTCCTCGCGGTAAAGATTTGATATTTGGAGCATCCGAAATATAAATACTTTCGAGATCAATGGTATCGTTGAAGTCTTGGGCTATACATTCCAACAGTGGACAGCCCCTAATATCTAGCAGTTTAAGCTTTACAGGTAACTTGGCATTTAAAAATAAGCTACTTAAATTTGAACAGCTGGCAATTCGAAGATGTTGAAGCTGATTGCATATATCGCCCCTTGATGATAAACATTTTAGAGATGGACAGCACTGTATTTCCAAGTGCTCAAGAAGACAAGTGTTACTACTGGTATTCTTATTATTATCTTCTTTTTCATCAACCAAATATTGCAAATTCTCACACCACAAAATCTCCAACTTTTTTAAAGCATGAGGAATGTTACTCTTTGCAAAACAAACCAAGCTTGGACACTTTTGAAGTCTCATTCTTGTAAGGAATGCGAAAGCATGTAAGACTTCTGGTAGTTGATTGAGCCTTTCACAATCCCTTATTGCCAGAGATTCAACAGCCAGAATCTTGTCAAGTTGCAATCTCTCATCTTCTGTTTCCAAAGAGATCAATTGGGGGCAATCCTCAATCGTAAAGAAATGATGCCCAACTAATCCTAACCCAATTTGCGATAAAGATTCCAACTCCTTCCAACCATAGATGTTAAAATATTCCGAGCTAGCAAACCTCCACATTATCCTTTCTGCTGAAATATTAAACTTTGAAATGTATGAAAGAGAGACACTTTTCAAAGAGGTAACCTCCTTTGCAGAAGAAGAGCCTTCATCTACCAATTCTTTGCACCCTCTGACACTTAATTCATGTAGCGATGAAAAACTTGAAGTCACAACTACCAACTTCCTGCACTCACGAATTTCAAGTTTCTGCAAGGATTGAAGAAGGGTTGGCAACGTTCCCAACAATTGAGGACATTGTCGGATTGAAAGTTCATGAAGGCTGGGGAATTTCGAAGCTTGCTCATCACCTTCACATGGGTCCCACTCCTCCCAATTTGGCATACTCTGAAAACATAGAGTCTCTAATGATGCAAATGCACTCGATTGATTTGCTCCAAACAACTCAACACCAATCTTATGTACCTCATCCAAACCGCCAATTGAAAGATTTTTTAACAATGACAACCTTCCAATCGATGGTAGGGACTTGCAATTTTTACAGTTGAGAAGCTCCAACGACAACATATTTTTGAAGGAAGAATCTGCAATCCAAGTAGAAAATTTTGCACCACCATAATTCTCAATGACAAGTTGCTCAAGCTTTTTGGGAGGACGAAGAGAGTCCAACACCCTTTCTTCAACTTCTTTATTCCTTGAAGCCTTTTCAAACTTTTCACTCCAATGCACTACCAATCGATCAATCCCCTGCTTCTCATGTAACTTGGCTTCCCCTGCATCTTGACAATTAACATTCTCCAACCCAGAAAGATGGAAATCACCTTTGAGGTTTGACAAATATTTCAATTCTCTGATATGATGTCCATCACCTTCCCCTATAACAAAATCAGATAACCTTTGAAGATTGGTTAGCTTACCAATTCCGAAAGGCATCCTTTCTATTAAGTTTGCACCTCTGATATCAAGATATTGCAAGCTAGCAAGCTTTTCTATCTTCAAGGGTAGCTTTTGAAGTTTGATACACTTTTTTAATAATAAAGTTTCCAAATGATAAAGTGTACAGAGAGAATCAGGTAAACATTTGATTTTGGTGTAAGAAAAATTCAAGTAACGAAGATGCTTTAAATTTTCAAAAACATCAGGCAACTCAACAATATTGTATCCGCTCAAAGAGAGCACCCTTAGGTAGTCAAGTCTTGGCAACAAATCAACCAAGACAACATTAGTTAAATAGAACTCTAGATAATAACTTGTAAAAATCAAGGGTAGAAAAGCACGTAAAGAAATCGTTTGATCAAATGCTTCAAACTTCTTCACTGTGTCAAACATGCTGCCAATATAAGAAGCATGTCGAGTGCGAATTGAGAACTTCTGTTGCCTATCACCTTCCAATTTTGAGAATATTTCACCTGCAACTACTTGAGCTAAATCATTGATAAGGTCATGCATTATGAATCGGGACTTGTCTTTACTGGATATCAGAAAAAATGACCTGGACACTAGATCTTGAAAATATTGATTTCCAAGATCTTTATTTTGTGGCATAGCTTTCTGTTGCAAGAGACCTTCTGCTCTCCATAACAAGACAATTTCTTCTTCCCCAAATTCATAACCTTTAGGAAGCATGGAGCAATATGCAAAACATCGTTTCAAGTATGACGGAAGATGATGGTAGCTTAATCTCAAGGCTGGAATTATGCCACACTGCTCTTCTGGTAAGTTCCATATCTCACTCTCATATATCCTTTCCCATTCTCGATGATATTTAATTGTGCGTAGCAAACTTCCAATGGCTTTTGCTGCCAAAGGTAAGCCGTTGCACCTTTTCACCATTTTCTCTCCAATTTCTTTAAAGTGGAGATGTCCATCGAAATTTCTTGCTTTTAATGCATGCTGTGTAAATATGGATAAACAATCATCATCCGATAGTTTGTCCAAATAAAAAGTTTTGAGCGGATCGACAATAGATGAAACAATTTGAAGACGAGTGGTTACAATGATATTGGCCCCTGCTCCAAACGGAGACCGTAAGATGGTCCAATCATTATAATTCTCGTTCCAAATGTCATCTAAAACAAGCAAGAACCTTTTCCCAGACAACTTCTCCTTCAACTTAACTTGAAGTAAATTCAAGTCATTCTCATCACGAAAGTCAGGATCGATGGATTTTAAAATTGTCCTAGTTATATTAACTGCATCAAAATTATCAGAAACGCATACCCAGGCCTTGTGGTCAAAAGACTCGTTGATGGCGGCATCATTGTAAACAAGCTGAGCCAGAGTTGTTTTACCCATCCCTCCCATGCCCACGATGGAAAGGACTGAAACTCCATTGGAGTTATTACCTTTGAGCAACTCAATCAATTCTTGCTTTTCCTTGTGTCTACCAACATACTCCATAGCTCCATCCAAGACAGAAGTTGGTTGCAGCCTGGGTTGCTTTCCCTTGGAGGTTGGAGCTTGAGACAAGATCTCACTCAACCCCAAATTACTCCTCCGAGTAGTCAAGTTATTTAGTCTAGCCGTGATATCTTTGACCTTGGGAATCATGGAATTCTTAAACCCAAAAGAAGTGAGAGTGAAACTAGTACCAGAAAAGCAGGTAGGAATGAGTTTCCGTACCTTGCTAGTGCTGGTTTGAGCTTGAGTCTTTTGGACCTTGAGACGTAACTCTTCATAAGCAAACTCGTCCAAGATGTCATCCACATCGTAAGCCAAGTCCTGGAGATCATCCAACCATTTCTTCACACCCATGTTCTTGATCTGCTTCTCCTCTGCATCGTCCAACACTGCTTGGATATCGGGCAATAAGGACTCCCACTGCTTGAGCTGCTGGTGGAGTTGCCCGTGATCAGCAACAAAGTTGAGTGCAGAGTCGAGGGATTTGCCCGCCAACCGGTCCAAAAACACATAAAGAGCAGCCTCTCCAAAGACAGACATGGTGGAATTGTGAGAAAGAAGCTGAAAAGAGAAAGGAGCAAAGCCAAAATGGAAATTCAGGGAACAAAAAAGAAAGAAACGGAGATGGAACTTGGCACAATATGCTTTAAGCATCTAACAATTCAGACTATGAGGGGAATAGCCGGAGTGTCATTGGATTCTGATAAAGAAGATGCACCCAACCGACCTAAGTGCTTTTTTTTTCTTCTTTTTTTTTCTTTTTTTTTTCATTCCATAAATGAAAAGGCCAGTTACAAAGTCAAGGGGCCCAAGCCCAGAATACTACAACAATCAGGCCACAACCAAAGCCCTGAAACCCTAACAGCATGGTCTTCAGCGGTCGCCATGCAGGGAGAAGGCAGGGAGAAGACCCGAGTAAAGAAGGGGTCACCGCAACTGGCCTGAGAAGCATATGCCTCCACGGCATTGCCAATGTGAAGCAGCTCAAAAATACACCGGAACCGCCACAGCGCCGGTGAGAAACAGAGATGGAGGGTGGACCAAGGTTGAAACTTCCCTCAGTGATTGGCCATGACAGCAATCAGGAATGAACCTGGTGCATGATACCTGCAACCAAGTCCTTGTTGGAGGCTGCTTTTGATGGGAAACGAGTAACGAAAATCACGGGCGTGAGAGTGGGACCTTTGCTTTTGAATTTTGATGCTCTTCTTTTCTCTTGCTTTGGGTCATTATCCCAAATTCCCAGTAAAGTAACCTTGACCTTGACCTTGACCTTGACCAACATGGCAATGGCAATTATTAATCTTATTCACTTGAATCAAAACTTGACCCCAAATGTAATTATGTCGTATTAGTTTAACGAAGATTGGACTTACATTGTTAATTATTCATTTTACTCTTTAACATTATTAAAATAATTATTTTACCTCTTAATTTAAGTTTTTTTGTTATTTTATCCCTTTAAGTGAAAATTTTAATTAATTATTAAAAGTTAAGAATGTTAATTTTTTCACATTACTCACAGTAAAGTTATTCGATAAATAATATAAATTTAAGAATTATATAAATAAAAAATTAAAGGATAGATTGTTAAAAATAGTCATTTTTATTTGTTTCAAATTATATTTTAATCATTTATGTTTGAAATATTATGTTTTAGTCACTTATGTTATTGTTTTGTTACAAAATAGTCATTCTGCCGTTAAAATCTATTACCTCCCAAATGACGTGACAATAAAAATGTGTTTTAAATCCTAACATGGATGTCTAATTGGGATGAGGGAAGTTTTGAAAAAATTATGAAAATAAAATATAGAATTTTGGGATGTCCAGCATGAATGATTTGGGTTTTAAGGCAAATTTTGTATTATATTTTTATAAAAAAAATTATTTTTTCTCATTCCAGCTGAACATCTATGTTGGCATTTTAAACTAATTTTAATTGTCACGTCAAACTATCATTTGGGAGGTAACAAATCTTAACAACAAAGTGATCATTTCATAATAAAACAATAACGTAAATGACTAAAATATAATATTTCAAACATAGGTGATTAAAATGTAACCTAAGACAAATAAAAGTAATTATTTTAATAATTTATCTAAAATTGTATGTAAAGTTGAAGGGTAAAACAATCCTTATGCCTTAACTTAAGATTGAAACCTATTTTGCAGCATAGGGATGAGCAATGCCAATCACTTTTGGGGTCTACAAATTTGGTACCAATGAAGATAAAGGCATCCATTCTCAATCAATGCTTTATCTTTTCATTACTTCACCATGAATGGTGTTCCAAAAAGCATAATTTAATGTGCGGTAGAAATGAAAATTTCACTTCTCTCTCTAAATTGTTGGTGAGTATATAATATAAAATTGAGACCGAAAGATCTTAATTTAAATTTCACCCGTGTGTAAATAGTCTCTCACTGTGAAGCATACTTGCAACCATAAATCAAAAACAAGCATTAACAACCAAATGGATAATTGAAAAAATGTTTTAGAGAAGAAGATGAAACATGCCCAAGTGGTAAAGACCATTGTGAGGATGATCCTGAAGGCATGAACAGATCATATGTTGGAATGCCAGTATACCCATAAATGAAAAAATTATTCTAGTAATCACAATTAAAGATCTGTGTATGATGAACAAATTCAGGTTTGAATAAGGTCAAAAATATACTTTTAATAATCTAGAAAATGTATAGTAGGAAGGGGAAAAACGAGACTTTTCTTTCTGCTAATAAAGATAATCTTTTAGGTGAAACAATAGCTAAAATTAAGTTTTAATTGTCCTAAAACTTTTAAAGGAAAATTAATATATATTTTTTAAACCTGATTATCTTTGAAAATATCAATTTAATTTTAAATATGTTAACTGAATTTTTTTATTAAATACAACAATATTTAATAAATTTAATTAGGCAGGCTTATAAAATTAAAATATGTAGAACACATTTTTCACACTAGTACATGTGCATCAATCATGTACATATATAATGTTTTGTTTCAATATTGTCAAATTAAATTATTTATTAGAATATTTCTATAATTAATTTGACTTTTGTGGCATGTTAAATATAATCCCAACCTTCATTACATTATGATCGTCTCAACCAAAGGGTTTGACCTTATAGAATCTCGTAACATTGACAATAATATTAAAAACATTCTAATGTTATAAACAGTGAGTGACATTTAGCGATGCATCACTACTATCCAAGTCGTGAAAGCCAAGAAGTGGTGGTTCAATATGGTTTTCTGTGATTAAAGATATTTAAGAATAATCATATTTAAGGATTTTCAAATTTCGATTAAAACCAAATTAATCGATCGAACCGATCTAATTTGATTAACCGATTTAATTCAATCGGAGGTCGATTAATAATTTTTTGAAAATTCGATTATTGATTAATTCGAAATCGGGTAATTAATCAAACTTGATAATTAATAATACAAATTATATGTAATTTTAATTTGATTAATTTAACCAAATAAACATTATCAATTTATTTTTTTATATGTTTTATATTTGTTTTAATAAAAAAATTTATAAATTTCGATTAATTTAGTTAACCAACCGAATTAGCCGAAATATTTAGGTTCGGTTACTTTTTTTTTTAAAATCGATTCGGTTAAAGGATTAAAAAATTCAATTAATATTAATTCGATTCAATTAATCGTTTAAATACCCCTAATCGTATTACTCTTAGGACTTTATTATTAAATAATTTATTTAATACATAGAAATAAACATTGAAAAAACAATGGCTATACCTTTTGATTACAATCCTATCATGATTGACCTAACCTTATAGTTAAAAAATAATTGGTTATTAACTTCCGATACGTGTGTAAGACAAGTATGTTTAACATTTTTTTTATTTATTTAGATCATATCATATTCTTATTCCTACGCCACACATGGGTGGATACAAGTACTTAAACAAAGAATCGAAGCTAAGTAGAACATCCAAGATCTTAATGCCTTAATCACAATTTATCAAGAGAAGTTTTCGAAAGATCATCCACTGAACAACTGGTCAGTCCCCAACAACGGTCTGGTATGATCCCCATGCCGAGATTCGTCTCCCTCCTCTGGGAAAACCTCGGCTCACAAAATGGAAGCACCTAACTCACAAAAAAAAAATGTGAGGATTTATCTTTGATGGGATTTGAACCCATAAATGCCATATAAGGTACGAGTTCAAACCCCAACAAATGCAAATACTCACATTCCCTTTATTGGTTAAGTGCTCCCACTCCATAAACCCCTCAAAGCTCTCTACAGAAGCGAAAGACAAAACCCCGCATGAGCAAAATACCCAACCATTGTTGGGGGCCGACCAGCTGCCTAACGAACAACACTTTGGAGACTTCTCTTGATCAACAGTATCAATTAATAATTCTTCATCCAACACCTGAATTGCAACCTTGATACTGACTATAAAATGATCAATACTAATGCATGGCCCTTCAAATGTGACAATTACATAAATCATTCCTTTTTTTGAGCATCATTGATAAAAACCATAGAGAATACAACTTACAAATTGCCTCAATAAACTGATAACCCGTCTTTCCCTAATACTATCCTTCTATAATGTCTACCATTGGGAACCTTTATCGATTACCCTTATTCATTTACTCGTATTAATTTCCTAAGAACCTCCTAAAGAACTGATATTTTCTTCAAATATATTGAAAGGACCAACAAGTTAAGCACAAAACTTACTAAAACATAGGTTTTCTAAGATATTCCATTTCTATAAGGATAGCATTAGGGCATTGGCATATCAATACAGGGTCAATACACCCAATTTATTCCCAAATTCTTCTGAACAGCCATTGAAACTCGATAGGTAAATATCAGATTGTGATCCCAAACAATCCAATGACTTCTTCATCATCACCGAAAGCGTAAATCCAATTAGAAAATCTTTGAACAACACATTCATCAACAGCAAATAGAACTTACTGAAAGGACCAGCAAGTTAGGCACTAAACTAGCTACAGCACAATTCTTCTAAGATATTCCATATTTATAGGGATAGCATTACGGCACTAACATATCAATACATTGCAAATAAACCCAACTTATTTTCAAATTCTTCTGAATATTAGATTATGATCAGAGACAAGCTAATGACTTCATCATCATCGAAAGTAAATCCAAATAAAAAAAACCCATCAAATTTTAACAACTACAAACCCTTCAACCGTTCCAAAAAGAACCCAATTTTTGTTTAAATTGCAAATTTTATCGACAGCAAAGAACTGAAATTTTCTTAGAACCTACCCAAAAGGATCAGAAAGTTAAGCACTAAACTAGATACACTACACAATTTTTCTAAGATATTCCATATTTACAAGGATAACTTTAGTGCCGATAAACCTAATTTATTTTCAAATTCTTTTGAACATCCATTGAAACTCGATAAGTAAATATTAGATTACGATCCCAAATAAGCCAAACGACTTCATCATCATCGAAAAGGGAAATCAAATTTTAAAAACCCATAAAATTTAAACAGCTACAAGCCCTTCAACTGTTAAAAAAAAAAAGAAGAAGAAAAGGAATCCATCTTTTTATTCGAACTACACATTTTATCAACAGAAAATCAAAAGCGTTCACAAAGATCCGTACCCCCTATAGATCCAGATTGAAGTTTGTTTCACAACATCTCAGTCAGAAGAAGATGACGACGACTCGGCGGCGAGTTTTTCAAGGGCTTTTTGATGTGCCCAAGTCTCGATAGTGAGATCGGGCTTGGCGTTGAGACCGACACCGAGGATAACGATGGTGAGGAAGCTCGTGACGTAGCAAGGAAATTCCCAATCTTCCCATTTACGGGATTGACCAGGTGGTGGTGGTGTCCTATTGAAGAGGTAACCATTGGGCCGTTCTTGGTGACCGGGCGTCGTCCACCGGCTTGGACCATCGTGGGAGGAGAAGGACCGGGAGAAGAGTCGGCGGCGGAGCATGTTGGTCAAAGCCATCGTGGTGGTGGTGGCGATGGTAGAAGCCTAGCCTTGAAAGATCAAGGATAAATTCGGGGGGACTCGCTTTAGGGATTTTATTTGGTTAGTTATTTACTTAGCTTCCTGATAGTGAGAAATGCTCTCTACACGACATCGTTTAATGTTTGGCCTAAGCCAAAATAAAAATGTAAATCCACCTGTTAGTACATTTATTATTCAATGAATCAGTTCAATTTATGTAATATTCAAAATATAAAAAAGAAAATCAAATTTCAACAGATTTACATAGCTATATTTTTTAAGAATTTATTATTCTACAAATGAAATATTTTTTTTGGAATTGAATAATAAATAAAAAATATTTTTTATGTCATTTTTTAAATTATAAATATTAAACATATTCAAGTTTCATCTTTAATAATACCGAAAATCATCAAGCAACTTGGTGATGGTATACCCACTCAAAGAGAGCCCTAAGGTAACAAAGTATGTCAATGTAAAGAATTTACATGATCAAATGCTTCAAACTTCTTCACTTGTTGACCATATAAGAAGAATCTCGATTTCTCCTGCAACTAATTGAGCTAGGTCACGCATTATGAATCGGGATTTTACTTTACTATATATTTGAAAAAGACTAAATTTTGAAAAATATTGAGCTCCAATATCTTTACTCCATAGTTTAGCTTCTTCTTTTTCTGTCTTCCATAACAAACTCATGTATTCTTCTTTAAAGCATCGCAAACACTGTGCAGATTGGCACTCAAACAGTATATAGGTCAAGTTTAAAGAATCAAAATATTATTTAAATGGCACTCAAATTGTTAGCTTTGTGTTCAAAGAAAGCTTTAATCTACAATATCATTTAAGTGAAGTTCTCTTTTCAGGTTTGGGTTATAGTTACTGCAGTATAGCACGGCCTTAGCACCATGGTGTTAGAGCATAAGCCAACAGATAGAATCACTTAAACTGAAAGCCAATAACATGTTTGGTCCGATTGATATCTTTAAACCAACAAAGGGATGGGGTAACAAGAAAGAAAGTAGATGGTAGTGTGGAATGAGAAGATGATCGTTTTCATTTCATTGATTGAAGTATTCGTATCTGACACCTATATCCGAACAAAAATGCGAGGATGGAAAATCCTCTAACATTTTCCCCTACTCCTAAATTCTCAATCACAATTCTATCAAGTAAAATAGTCTTTTCCTCCGTACCATACATGTCAAACACAAGTATATTCAAAATTCTTATTCCCATGCCACATATAGGATGGATACAAGTACTCAAAAAACCGAAGAATCGAAGCTATCACAATCCTATTGGTCAATAATCCTTCATTATACTAACTACTAAATGCTTAACACTAATGTATGGCCCTTCACATATAACAATAACATAAATCATTCCTTTTTTTTTTCCCCTTCTTTGTACCATAAGCATCATTGATAAAAACCAAGTAGAATACAACTTACATATTGCCTCAATAAACTAAATAGTAATAATACCTTAAAAGAGATCCCATCCCAACAGCCATAAGGGGTCAACTGATAACCCGTCTTTCCCTAATACTATCCTTGTGTAACTTCTACCATTCGGAACCTTTACGGATATGCCATATTCATTTACTCCATAATACTACCTCTAGTCAAATGTTGGGTTCTTAATTTACTAAAGAACTGATATTTTCTTCAAACCTATTGAAAGGACCAACAAGTTAAGCACTAGGGTAAACTAGCTAGAGTACAGTTTTTCTAAGATATTCCATGTCTGTAATGATAGCATTAGGGCATAAGCATATCAATAAACCCAATTTATTCCCAAATTCTTCTGAACATCCATTGAAACTCGATAAAATATTAGATTATGAACAGAAACAGGCTAATGACTTCATCATCGTCATCGAAAGCATAAATCCAATTAAAAAACCCATAAAATTTCAACAACTACAAACCCTTTGAACAACACATTTATCAACAGAAAATACAACCTACCAAAAGGACCAGCAAGTTAAGCACAAAACTAACTACAACACAATTCTTCTAAGATATTCCATATTTATAGGGATAGCTTTAGGGCACAAGCATATCAACGTATTGCAAATAAACCCAACTTATTTTCAAATTCTTCTGAACATCCATTGAAACTTGATAAGTAAATATCAGATTATGAACAGAAACAAGCTAATGAATTCATTATCGTCATTGAAAGCATAAATCCAATTAAAAACACATAAAATTTCAACAACTACAAACCGTTTGAACAACACATTTATCAACAGAAAATAGAACCTACCAAAAGGACCAGCAAGTTAAACACTAAATTAACTACAGACAATTCTTCTAAGAAATTCCATTTTTGTAAGGATAGCATTAAGGCAGTAGCATATCAATACATTGCAAATAAACCCAACTTATTTTCAAATTCTTCTGAACATTAGACTATGATCAGAAACAAGCCAATGATTTCTTCATCATCGAATGCGTAAATCCAACTAAAAAAAGCCATAAAAATTTAACTACAAATCCTTCACCCGTTACAAAAGAAAAAAAAAACCCAATTTTTGTTTAAACAGCACATTTTATAAACAGCAAACTGAAATTTTCTTAGAAACTACCCAAAAGGACCAGAACGTTAAGCCCTAAACTAACTACTGTACCATTTTTCTATGAAATTCCATATTTATAAGGATAATTTTAGGGCAATGGCATATCAATACAGGATCAATAAACCTAATTTATTTTCAAAATCTTTTGAACATCCATTGAAACTCGATAAGTAAATATTAGACAACGATCCCAAATAAGCCAACGACTTCATCATCATCATCGAAAACGTAAAATTAAAAACCCATAAAATTTCAACAACTAAAAGTGTTAAAAAAAAAAAGAACCCGTCTTTTTATTCGAACTACACATTGAAATCAAAAGCGTTCGCAAAGATCCGTACCCCAGATCGCGGTCGAAATTTGCTTCAAAACATCTCAGTCAGAAGAAGAAGACGACGACTCGGCAGCTAGTTTTTCAAGGGCTTTCTGATGTGCCCAAGTCTCGATAGTGAGATCGGGCTTGGCGTTGAGACCAACACCGAGGATGACGATGGTAAGGAAGCTCGTGACGTAGCAAGGCAACTCCCAATCTTCCCATTTACGGGATTGGCCCGGAGGTGCTGGGGTCCTGTTGAAGAGGTAACCATTGGGTCGTTCCTGGTGACCGGGCGACGTCCACCGGCTTGGACCGTCGTGGGAGGAGAAATCCCGGGAAAAGAGTCGGCGGCGGAGCATGGTGGTCAAGGCCATCGTAGTAGTGGTGGTGGTGGCTTAGCCTTGAAAGATCAAGGGTGAATTTGGGGATTCTTTGGGGGGTTTTATTTGGTTAGTTATTAGATTCTTGATAGTGAGAAATCACTTAATACGACATCGTTTAAAGTTAGGACTAAGCAAAATAAATAAGGGTTAACTACACTCAAAGTCACTAAACTATTAACAAGTTTACGTTTTGATCAATTAATTTTCAAAAGTTATAAAATGGTCACTGAACTATTCGAAAGTTTTAATTTAAGTCACTAAATTATTCAAAAGTTTTTTATTTAAGTCAATGGGCTGTTAAGTTTTCTTTGCATCAGTGCCCATCGACGAATAGAAAAACATATCTTATATCGAAGTTGTTTGATGGTTAGTGTCGAAAATTAGAGAAAAAAATTGTCTGAATTTTGATTCGCGTATTCTGATGTTCAAATATATTTCATGAAAAAATATTGAATTTTAGAATTGAAGGGGAATGAGAGTTTTCGATTGGTGCATGCAATACGAACAGAGAATGCCATACAAGAACGATTTCAATAGTATAAAAACTTAAATAAAATTTTTTAAATAATTTAGTAACCTTGTGTGAAAAATAAATATGTACTCTTTATTGAAAATAGGATGAATTTGAATTAATTTTACATTTGATAAAAATATTTTTTATATTTTATATTTATAAAAATAAGAAGGAAAAATTATATATACAATTCTAATTTTAATGCACAACAAAGTTATAAACCATTTATAATAATCAGATATATATATATACACATTTCTTAACAAGATATTATTTTTATTTTATATAAATTTTTAATTGATTATGTTGGGTTAATACATCATTTGACACTTGAGTTTGACTTTAATATTTAATTTGGTACGTGAGTTTTTTTTCCCAATTTAATGCCTGAGTTTGGTTTTAAAATTCAATTTAATATCCAAGCCAAACAATATCATGTGGACTAATGAATATTTAACACTTGTGCTTTAGTAAAAAGCATACATACTTAATTGGGACAAAAAGAAACTCAAGTTCTAATTTAAATATTGAAACCAAACTCAAGTGCTTAATTGTGACAAAAAAGAAAACCTCAAGTACTGTTGATGTAGGGATCAAACAGGGCGGGGGAGAAAGTGAGGATGAGTGGTTTACCTCGCTCAAAGCAAGATGAGAGTCAACGGAGTTGGTGGATGGCAATGAAGTTAGGACCGAGAGATAAAGTTGAAAAAGGGGTGTCTCACGAGAGAGTAGAAGAGAGTGGAAGGAGAGAGAATCGTCTCATTTTCTGCCAAAACTGTGGGCTTTTATACCCTTAGCTGCAATCTCGAGTTCTTATTAGTTGGTTAAAAGCAAGTAGCCAAGTAGTCCGCCACTATAGACGTAGGTAGGGTGGCAATTGAACATGCTTTCAATCATTTCGAATGGGACATAATAGTTGGAATTATATATAGCAATTAGTGAGTGGAGTTCACACAAGTGTTAAGTCGAGGAGTGTTCCCAAAAGGATGTCCTAAAGAGGTAAGTAGGACCTTTATGATGTCATGATGAGAGTGTATCTGAGAGATTATTCTCGAGAAATAAGGATGTAATAAGTGTCAAATTAAATATTGAAATCAAACTCATATATCAAATTAAACATTAAAATTATATTCAAGTATCAAATAATACATTAACCTATTTTCTTTTTGTTTTGATTTTTTTCCTTATTAGCTCAAAACCAGTACAAGAGATATGGATAATAATTTTTTTAACATTTATAAGATACAAATTACCAATATAAGATACAAAACCAGTACAAGAGATATGGATAATAATTTTTTTAACATTTATAAGATACAAATTACTATAGATGCCAACATAATTATGTAATTCTCTATTCTTTATAATTTTTAAGTTTGCGGTGGAACGTTTATTTGCGATTAGTGTAAAAATAGTGGTAACAATGAGATTAGATATTATAGTATGAAATAAAAAGAAAGCTAAACGCACCGTACTAGAGGTAAATGTCCATCTAAAGGGACCCTTAGTTCAATTGATATCATTATCATTACAACAATCAAGAAAATATGAATTTAAATACACTAAAACGTATTTTCTTTCTGATTGTTAATAGAAATAAGTATTGTAGTTGACAAAATAATTTAACAACATAAAAAAAAGGATTTAATATTTTTATTTGAACTCTCTTAACAAAATTACGATGAGGAGTTGTGATATTGTTGCTGAAACTTGGATATCTAAATGACTATGTTTAGATTTAATTATTAATTCGGATTTTAAATTTTTGGGTTATTTTAATTTACATTATTTTTAAATTTAATTTATCTCATCATCAAGTGATTTTAAGTTTAAATTATTTTGAATTTGAACAATTCGACTTTGATGCTTAAATTTTTTAAGTTTAATCATTTCAAGTTTGAAATACTTTCTAAGTGTATTGTGCTTAAATTATCAGGTTCTCTATTCTTTAGGACGTGGGAATACAAATGATTTTAAAACTTCGGGGATTTTCTTTTTACCATTGCGGGATGCAATAGCCAAAATTCGAACCCTAAATCTTGAAATGTTACTCTTTTTTAAGGCTTTTAAAGAAAATAATCCGACTAATCCGAACCTGAACTGATTCAAATGGACACTAAATTAAAATCAGTTCACAACATAGCAAAAACACAGCAACATCCAAAGGAGAGAAAAAAAAAAGCAAGAGACTAATTAAAGATGACAACAAATAATAGAAACAAAAGAAGCCAAGACTTCATATAATAGTTTGAATCATCATAGTTTGTTCTATGATTTTACAATATGAATCAATCAACCTCAAACCGAGTATTTTGATTGAATGACTCCGAGTTAGTATATAACATATATATATAATAACAACATACTGAGATTTCATGCTCCAGTCCTTACAAATCGAAGGTTTCCATCTGAAGTCGGCTAAATAGAACACATGGAAACCAAATGATATATATATATGGTGAGGCCTCTCTTCTACTTCCCTGCTAATTTCTGATATATATAATATATATACAATACTAGCTATCATTAGAACTTTTTTTTTTTTTTTGATAAATCTAACCATTTCGAGCTTCTTTCGGACTTCATAGCTCCATTTTCAATTGATTCGAGTGCAACGACACTGTACAAAATCGGGATATAGAGTTAGTATTGTTTTCAGTGTATGTGGCATGAAAAAAACGGTAAAAGTATCATAGACTTATATTAGGAGTCGGATTGCACTTTGCCCCCTCAAAAAATGGACAAATTAGTAATTGTATGTTAGTTCAAAAAGAATATAAGTCCTTTCTGTTAAAAGTTCCATTCATTTGTATTGTTAAAAACTAACATAGCTGACGGAATAATCAGACAATGATACGTGACAAGCCAGGCGTACTCTTTGATTTAACGTACAAAGACTAATCTGTCCATTTTTTGAGTTGAGGGAGCAAAATTTAATTTAGCTCCTAGAACAGAGGCTTCCATGGAACTTTACTACTTTTACCAAAATAAACTTATCAACAAATCAGGTTGACACATTAAGGGTATCGAGAAAATTACCTGAGTTTGCAGAGGAATCATAGCTTAAAAGCGAGTTCTCCGGAGTTAAGTAATTATTGCAGACTTCTTCTCTCCCCCAAACAGGTTGCTGAAATGCATCAAAATGCAATTGCTGCGGATACTGTTGTCTGTTGCTGTTCAGTTGAACCTCGGGCCACATCACAGGCATAACCATGCCAGAAAAGTTACTGTCCATTAAAGATCCACTCTACACATAACGAAAGATGATCAAACATGTTAGTGCCTTAAGAAGAGAAACTCGACAGACAACCCGAAAATGCAACATCCTATAGATGCTTATACACAACATAACCTATTTTACAGTCAACTCACAGACTTCCTTTTATCATACAGTTTAATGAGTAGTTCTTTAAGATACTAACCCCCTGGAAGAAGCCGTGGACTAAAGCGTAAATGTAAACCCGTTTACGATTTAACCATCTATATACCAAGTTCATAAACAAGAAATCCGGAATGAAAAAGAATTTTACAAGAAACTTCCACCATATGAGTGCTTTTGCAAAGGCTAAATTCTTTGCAGCTAAGTTAGACTCGAGTGTGAGTGTTGGACTCAGTTATGTGCCAGACACAGATAAGGTTTTCCATGTATTTGGAGGGTCTTCGAAGGATTATATCTCTATACTTATACCCGAATATGTCAGACATAGGTATTTCATGTAAAATGATGAGTTAGAGCAACATAGCTTTGCAGAGCTATTTTTGTTGTGTGAACTGGGAGAATCACGAAAAGAGCTTTCACTTCCGAACTATAGGCTCAACAGATATGAAAAAAGGTGCCTTATACTTACTTCTGCCGTGAATACACTATCAAAGTTGAAATCAATTCTTGGGTTCACTGCAGCGAGTGTCATTGATAAGAACTGGAACCAAAGAAACATGAAAACCAGAATAAGACCAAGGGGATAGAAATGCATCTAAACAGCAGCATAAAACATAAAACAAAACATGCCAATCTACTGTGATCTTTTCTTAATTTAGCAAATTTTTCCAGTTACGGTTCAGAGGCCAAGCAAATGCTCCCACTTAGCCAGTAAAGGAAGTTCATAAGAAGAACCAAAGACAAATCATAGCAAGGTGGACTAGAAATTTGTCTCGGCAAATATTTAAGGCGATTAATCTCAGGCCAAATTCACATCTATAGTCATTTGAAAGTGATTTTGGAACAAATAGACTATAAATTTTAAAAACTATATGATAAAAAAATTACCAAAGATTTTGGGTAGCAATAGGGGGGAATCAAGTGGCTTTCACTAGACTTATTAGTCCACTTGCAATGCTTCAGAACATATCAAGAATTCATGATTTCTTTTAACAAGTTCAAACCGAACAGTACATGAGAAAAACTAAAGTGATGCTAAAGATGCACAATTCTAACCTCCACTTGACGTTGTAGGGACTGCACATGGTTGATGATTTCATCCAAAACTAACGCTGTGCCCGAAATCTGCAGCACATAGTATTTTTTTTAAGATCATAAAAAGGCTTCAATATAATTGAATTCATATGATCCTACAAAGAAAACTACGAGGCTTTCCAGAGCAGTAAACTTCTAGAGCCTAATTGAACACGAAAGCATAGTTACCAAAGCTCTTGATATCGGTAAGTTATAAAATATATTGGTAACATGTCACTATAAGGGCATCCACCTAGAATCTGGTTGTTCGAAAAGTTAAAGACTTAAAAACTTTCATGATGTTGATATAAGTTTAACTTGGCTGCGTATGAGTAGTATCATCATAACATAAGTTCCAGATTATTTCCACGAAACAAAAACATAAAGCTAACCAGAAGCAAAAGATTTCCAATCTCACAATGGAAGACAACTGTATTAACGAAAAAAAATTCATTAATATCAACCGTTCTTTCATTTTCAACAGTTAGGCATCTCAAATCCATTCAAATTATGAGGAGATCAAGACAAGTGGTCCTAGAAAAGAAAAGGTATTTACAAGTTTGGTCATCTAATTTACACTGAATTTGTGGTCACATCTTCAAGAAAATGACTTACACCCATTTGTCGAAAACATCTTGTGGACAATTAAGAAAACATAAACCAAGATTATGTTTTGAACAATTAAACTAATTTCTCATGCACCATCACATCATGTCCCCATGTAGTTAGGCAAGCGTTTGGCATACAGAAAAAGCATTTTCTTTTGTGATCCTTTTTCTTGCTATCCCATAAGAGTATGGATGCCGAACTTGTAAGAGAAGTTAGCAACTATTCTACATCAATGGAAAATGGGGACCCCAAAAAGACATTTAATCTAACAAGCCACTAGACAAAGTCCATAGGGGCACTTGATGATAAATGTCCAGCTAGCATTCCACATGAATAAAAAAATTCTCTCCCTTTATCATCCAAGGCTAGAATCGTCATTTTAACAACAAATATCCTTTCCACAGATAAATTCAACATCCAAAACATCAATTCAAAAGATTAGATTAGCTTCTTTTCATTTACTACCTTCACTAAAACAGCAACTACTATCGCGGTTTCTAAACGAAAAAGACGATGTTAACCTCAAAAGGGACTCCTAACAAACTCACCCAACAAAGGAAGAAAGGTCTAAAACATTAAAATTATCAAAGAGTCGTGCCCATAGCAAAAAGTAACTCTCGTTTCTGTGCAAAAAGGTGACAAAGTACAAAAACCGTTACTAAAGAAATATAATCAAAAGATGTAATCCACTAATCCTACTTTTTTGTGGTACCCATTTAGACAAATATTCTTAATTTAATCACACAATCATAATCATAATCAAATCATTAATCATTAATGAACTAAATAATCAAAATTGAACTGACCTTATTGCATCCTGGTACTAACTCCTGTAGGAGCTTCATACGTGCATTAATCTTCTCTCTCCTTGCCTAAAAACAAGGATTATATTAGCTTAATTAAAACAAATAAGCAGATTAATTAAGGAATCATTATGGAAAATTAGGAAAATACTCTCTCAGCTAAGCTATGGCTATCCGTTGCTTGTCCCCGGCGAGCTCTAACGTGAACGTAAGGCAGCTTCTCGGCGTCGTCGGAGCTCTCTTTCGCCGTTGTTTTGCTTTTCTTCGTCTGCCCTTTCACCTAAACAGCTCGAAAAAAAAAACAAATTTATCAGCTAATTGGATCAAAATTGAAACAACCAGAAACCCAATATAAAAAATTTCACCTTTTCTCGGTCTTTTCTCTTGATACCCCGGTTCTCCACCGTTGGATCGGAAATTAACGGCTGAGACGACTCGGTCTCAGCCGGTTCACTCTTCACTGCCTTCTGGAGATTTGCACTTGAATTGTTCGACGTCGCTTCAGGCGAGTCGCTCTTGTTTTTACCTTCGCCGGCGAACACGGAGAACCTGGCTGCTCGTTCAATTAGCCCACCATTAGAAGGGAAATGAAACCCGCCTTTGAAATCTTCAACGTTCGGAGCTGGAGTGGCAATGAGCTTAGCCGAATCCGGAGAGTGAATAAGCTGAACAGCTTGGGGAGCAGGGAGTTCAAGCAAAGCCGTGAAGGAACTGGCATTGTCGGTCGCCGGAGCCGACATCAAACGGTGGATTTCGTCGGTAAATTGTAGCGATTCAAGTGCCGCTACTTCCTCCCTTTCCAACGCCGTTCTATTAGATCTGGTCTCCAATGTCCCCGCGTTTGACTCCATAGCAGAAAAACGAAGAACAAACCTAAAATCCAAATTCTGAAAGAAAAACCAATTCAATTCTTTGAAAATAAGAAACACCCACACCTTTAATTCACCCCAATTTCAACACTTAACAACTTCAAATATTTTTTTACAAGCTTTGATTTAGTTCTTCAATGACGGTCAGCTCAAGCTAACAGAAAACTTGTTAATTGTTATTGAGAGATATTAATTTCACAGCCATTTGAAGTAGAAAGAAAGCAACGTAGCTGGGTTTGTCTGGTTTAATAATAAACAGGGAATTTTTTTTTCAAAAAAAATAAATTGGTTTTTATTTCTAATTTTAGAGAGGATTGAAAGAGAAAGACGAAAGTGGGACTCTCAGTCTCGAACTAAATTATTAAAATTGTACTGCCCCAACTGTACAGTTCGTTGAGAGTGAAAGAAAGTTTTATTGGGTAAGGTTCGATTTAATTTTATGATAACATAAGGTACGGTTCGATTTAATATGTTGATAAATAATTATGAGATGATATGAAATAATAACAACTAATATATATTAGTATTTTGAAAGTTATATATGCAATTTATTAATGTGTAAAAATTATTTAAATATAAAATATTTTAATTATATAAATTTAGGCTCGAATCAGGCTTGACTCATTGAATCGTACTATTCAAATAATAATATACTGGAATATATACACAAATTAATTATAGGTGTGATGCGGTGGTTGCGCGCCTTATTTCTTAACTATGTGGTTGGGGTTGAATCCTTACTCATAGAAATGGAACAAATTTCATAACTAGTCATTTATCTCTTTGGAGAATCGTAACAAAATAAGCCAAAATTGTTTGCACAGATGTGTAATGGCGAAATTCAAACTCATATGTTTAGCATAATAGGTATGGGTGCAAATATGGTAGCATAATTTGTTTAGCATAATTAGGGGTTAGATTGCATTTTATCTTTTTTTACTTAAAAAAATGGGTAATTAAAAAAAATGGGTAATTTAGTCATTAGATGTTAGACCAAAGAGTAGATCGGTCATTTCTATTAAAAATTTTATCCATTTCTAACCAGTTTGTTTTTTAATCTAACATACAATGGCTAATTTGTCTATTTTTTAAATAAAAGTGACAAAATGTAATTTAACTCCTAATACAATGGTAGAGGTACTCATGGGCTGAGTTGGGTTGAGTTCGGGTCGAGTCTAAGCATGATATTAATATACTTTATATTTGTTAAAGCTCGGCCGGCCCAACCCAAAACATGGGTCTAAAGTTCTATCCAAGTTGTTCATTTTTGCAACAAATTAACTCAAACTCATTTTAGACCCACCCGGATTATTTTTTTAAAATTTTTAAAATATTTATATTATATTATTTTAATATTTAATAATTTAATACATTTTTTTATTTATTGAAATTTTTTATATAGTCATTTTAACATTATTTTAATGTTTACATTAGAATAGTTTTACATATTTAATATAGATTTATTTTTTTAATGTGTTATAAATAACATATTATAAAGTATTATAAACTTAAAAATGGGTCGGGTTAGGCTTAGGGCCTTGAATATTCAAGCCCGAGTCCAACCATTATTTTAAATGAGAGTATGTTTTTTTTTTCTCTGGCTCATTTTTCAAACCTAATATTTTTGTCTAAACCCTCTCAAATTTTAAACGAGTCTTCGAACCTGAATGGACAACCTAGCCGATGAGCAAGTTTATACAAAAACCTCTATAATAGTTTTGTCTAAATATTTTTAAAATCAACGTAATTAAATACAAAATTTTATAAGTTTATCTTACTGTTACACTTAAAAAAAAACAAAACTCATTGTTACATTAATATACATATATATATAATTATATAACTTTTATTTGGCTTTAAAATTTTAGTGCTTTAATATTTTTTTCTTAATTTCTAAAACATAGAATTAAAATTTTAAAGATGATCATCATTCAATGATGACATGCATGGCAATGTTTATATATATTATATATGTATATATCAACAATGTATCAATTTTATATATTATCACAAAAATAAAATGCATTAATATGCAAATTTAAAGGTAGTTAGATCCATAAAATCAAATGCTAATATATTTATTCATGTTTAATTAAACATTAAATAAATACTAAAATTAAAAAGTTAATGAACAAAATTAAAAATATATATTAATGTAATTTACTTAAAAAAAAAACAATTTATCCTTTTACACTCACTTATCAACAATCCGTTCATCCATGTTTAAAAAAAAAATATCGGTGATTTAACTGTTCAAACCAGTAATTTTTAATTTAAAAATAGTTAAATATATAAAATTTTATAAAAATAAAAAATATTAAAAATTGATAGATCGGTACAATCATCGATTTTTGTTTTGATTTATTTTATTAATTTCAAATAGTTCGCTCAAAAGTCGATTTGATTCTTTGTCAAACCGATATATCGATTGGTTATTAATCCAACTAATCTAGTTCGATTTCAACAACACTGTTATTCACCACACAAATAGGGGCGAAATTAGGGGGTTGGCAGGGGTTCGGCCCCTTAAAATATAAAATTTTTATTTTTAAATTAGTAAAGGTAAAATTACACTTTAGCTCCCCTACAAATATAAAAATTTGATTTAATTCTTTAAAAATGATAAAGATATAGGTTATTAAAATAGTAAAATTATATTTTTATTATCGTAAAAATTATAATTTAATTTCGGCCTCCTAAATAAATTTTTTGATTTCGCCCTTCCACACAAACCCAAAATAAAAATAGTAGTCTCTATATTAATTTCATAATTTTTAAAACCAGATTGGTGGTCAAATCAATCAAGTCATCCGTTTCTAATGCAATTGATGTTCAACTGTTTGGTTCAACCAATTTTTATCTTGTTTCATTCAACCAATTCAACTTTGGTTTTGACTAATATATGATCGATTCTTAATCTAATCGGTTCGATAAATATAACATTTAGTAACACTAATTAAACAATATAATATAATCAAATATATTACCTTTTAAAACAAGTAAAAATATTATATTAAATGTAAAAAAAAATTGAAGTCAAATGCAAGAATCCCAATGAAGGCTATGCAGCAATAAATAATATATAATATAAGAAAGGCATTATTTTTTAAGGGAAAGTTTTAATATTGTACACTATAAAAATAATAATAAATATAACTGTTTATAAGTAAAAACGAAAGTGATGTGGGGGAACCGGTAGGACGAGCCGTGGGGCTTAAGACACTGGATCGGTCCCATAGGGCGGGGACCGCCCACAAACCAAGCCCCGACACTGTTTTTCATGACCCATCATTTTCTTTGCATTTATTTTTAACCATTTATCATTCTTTTTTAATCCAGATTGGTGGTCGACCGGTTAGATCACCGGCTCTCAAGCATAATTAGTTCAATTAAAAATTATTAAAAATATCAGTTCAATAGGTTTTTAATTAGTTCAACCAATTCATATTAATTTTCAGTCTAATTGATTTAAAGTCACTTTTCAAACTATTTCCTCGATCAATTTTGATTCAACTTAGTTGACCGACTAGTCCAGCTCAAACAACATTGCCATTTATCACTATATTAACTCCGAGTATATTTAAAATATATGAATCCAATATCATACATATATATATGGGGATCAAAATTTAAATACATCTTTATGTATTAAGTAGACAACTTGAATCTTCAGCCAAAAAAACTGTCTTCCTAAATCGAACATGTTCGTGCTCTGCATCACATTCAAATTAGCATTTAACTCCCGATCTATCATAAAATTGATGGAACGACTTGGTTGGTATGAAATATATGATCTGAAGAATCAATTAAAATGTTTTAAAATTTAAGGACTAACCAATAAGCGTTGGGTGTAATAATAAGGCACATTACACTCACGAGAAAAAAACTCAAGTTTAAGTCTTGAGAATATCATTGTTGAGAGGGTAACTACAAATCCGGAAAGAATCAATCTTCAAAAACCATAAGACAATCCTTGAATTTAATCAATATGTATAATATAATTTAAGTACTTTACTGAGTTGGTGACCCAGTTAAGGGTGATACAAACTCAGTTATAGAATTACAAAAACATTATTTCTAAATTATAAATAATATTATTATAATGATAATTTTGTCTTTTCATATTTTTATATCATCTTTAAATAAAATAATTAAAGAAGACAAGGGTCTCTCCTACCTTAATCAGTGGTTGAGGGTTCGACCATCGCTTTGGGTATGGAGCAGTTTTAAAACTTGTGGCCAGCATCTACCCCCTTAATAGGCTTATAAAATGCGAATAATTAATTACTATGCTCGCTCCGATAGATACTTTAAATTTTTTTTATTAAAATACAAATTTATTACTACTCCACTTATACTAATTATTGAATATTTTTTTATTATAAAATATTTTCTTAATAGATATGAAAAAAATCTAATTTTATTATTAATCAATTTACACCATTTTAAAAATTCAAATTCAAATTTTAAAATTTAAATAACAGCAAATGTTACTATTTAAGTAAAAAAAAGCATATAATAAATACAATTATTTTATTATTTATTTGCAACTTTTTTCCTTTTTATGATGATTGTGGTTGAGGTAGTTTATTATGTAGCATTTGAAGTTAGGCCACGAGTCGCTTTTAACATATCAAAACAAAACAACAATAATAAGGGATTAAAAATATGCACATAAAATTTAAGTCCATCAAATTAAATATATATATATTCATTTTTTTTATTTTATCCTAATTCTATTTAAAATGGTTTTATATATTTTTTACATAAATTAATAATTGGTTTTATTTTAACATAATATTTATTTCCAATATATTTAGTTGATATGCACATTTTTATAATTAAAGGAAATGACTCTAGTATTGAAAGTTAGATCATATTGAGAAAAATGATTGACTCGAGCCCATCCTTTTGAAAAAAATATCAAAAAAAAAACATAAATGTCTTAGACACAAGCCTCATCATTAGGCGTTAGCCACCTAACCTTCACGACTTGGTGCGCTAGATCTGAAACCTGTGAATCTACATAAAACGATAGAAATAGTGAATCAAACGTAGACAAAAATAAGTCAACACGAACTAAAGCTAGCCAAAGACTATTGGGCTTGAGAATACGAGTTACTGTGAACTCAAGAAAACACGAGCCTCTATTGACTCGAAGGGGTTTATTATTCCGAAAAAGACTCCTTTAAACTAGAAAAAGTAGTCGAATTTGGTGAACAGGAAAGAGCATCATTATACCGATTAAAAAAAGAGAAGGAAAAAAGAGATGAAAAGACATGAGGAAGAGAAAAGGAAAAAAGGAGGTGGATGTTGGTCAAACGCGGTCAAAAATGGTTAGGAGGCAATAAGGAATTCGACCAACACAACCACTAATGAAAGGAAGAGGAGAGAAAAGAATGGGAAATGGAAGCAAAAAAAAAAAAAAAGGGAAGGAGGGAGGGAGGGAGGGAGGGAGGTGGAAAGGAGTGGCTACTAATTACTGATAGATTAGACGGTCGATTGTCAAGAGTCATTGGAAAAAGGGATCAGATAAATTTTAAATTTTTAAATTTTGAGAGGGAAGAGAAAGAACGCCAATGTATTTTTCCTATAGAAAAAATTGATGTGAAATATGATTCTCAATTTCAAATCAACTATACAATCAAACAATAAGAAAAAAGGAAGAAATTTATATAAAACGTGGATGGGTTTGGTCTATTATGAATCTCACTTAGGTGGAGTACTATGCTTAGGTCGTTTTGTTTGTGATGTTTGTCTAATTATATACATACAATTTATTTATAAATAAATAGAAAATATTATTATGTATTTTCATAATCATATTCAGATTATTAAAATATTACTCATACAAAAATTATAAAAATGTATAAAATTATTTTAACTTTACAATAATATAAGTCGATCACTATTATATTTAAACTTTTCTTAGTAATTAAATACATAAATTCACGTGTTGTTATTATTGATATAAGTACTGTCAATAATTATAATCAATATATTTGAATCTCTACAATCAGAATCATTCATTACAATGCATAACCATATTAATAAAAATCTTGACTCGAGTCTTAAATATTGAAGCTCAAGCACAACTTATTCTCTACACGAGCTTAAATTTTTATCCAAACTCATCTTACAGATTAATATTTTTGTCTAAACTCTCTAAAATATCGAATGAATAGACAAATAACCCGAAACTTTTAAAAAGATGTAATAATGAAGAAAAGAAATTACAAAAAGTGAGAGTTGCTAAAAGAGTTAAAAAGTTTGACTGAATATCAATTACATGATGGATTGGTGGTTGACATACAGTATCGTTATCTATGGCCACCATGAATGGCTGAAGACAATAGTTCATTGTTGGTGGGGGGCTCTCCCCGTTCCCACTTCTCTTTTTTAACCTTTATTCATACCTTCATTGTAGAATACCTCTCAAAGGTAGGGTCCGCTCATAGGGCATCTTTATAGCCCACATGCCTTCCAACACTTCCCCATATATACCTATACCATTATTATTAGGTATGGTGAAAAGTAAGAATTGTAACTTTTGAATAGATTGTTTGATGTATTTTGAACTGATTAATTTTGTATAGGTAGATATTTTTTGAAAATTGGATACGAGATGAGATGGGGTGGAATGAATTTTGTCTTGGACAGTGGATATGAATAGTTATGTTAATTGTTTGTTCGCTTTGTTTTGCTATACAAAATTATTATTTTACCTTTAAAAGTGTAAAAATGTGTTGTAGAAACACCCTGATATTTTATATTTATTTTTCGAATAAAAATTATATTTAAATATTTACTTAAATTTAAAAAAATTTAAAATATTAGAAATAATTAGCAAAAATTAAATTCAGGACGAGACAATAATGGATATATATTCAACATTCATAAATATTCTATTTGTTTTGAAGATTATATATCTATAGTGGAAAGTGTAAGTGTTGTGGAGGGGTGAGGTATTTAGCAACGTTCGTCTCTGCCCTGTTCCATTACCATCGCTTGTAAAAAAAGAATACATTTATATATTTAACTATTAAAAGGGTTGTAGAAAAATAATCCTTGTTTTTATGTTTATTTTTAAAAAAAATTAAAATATTAGAAATAATTAACAAAAATCAAATTAAGATGGGACGAGACTGTGCAAAATTGGAATTGATGTATCCAACTTCTATGAATATACTAATTGTCAACTACGAAGCAGTGATAGATTTGACAACATCCACCCCTACCCCATTCTATTGTCATTCTTAATAAATAAAAGGTAAGTCCAACCAGTTCGACCACCAATGTGTTTGATTTTTTTAACATTACCCACACAATGATTCGAAGTGTAGATATCCATTAAAGGAACCTAACACCTTAGGGGTACCCCTAAATTACACAATGACCTTACCTTTAGGGTTCAACGAGCAAAATTGTGCCCTCTACATTTAGCTATCACTATTAAAGCAATTAGGTTTTGTTGTTTTTTTCACCATTAAAATGATAGACCAATCAACAATAGGCAACATTTGCAGAGCATCAATCAGTTTGCAGCAACTTTCATGGTACAAAATCACCCCACCTTATCAATGGATTCCAATTGTGGGCAAGTCCCCATACATCTCTTTAACTTCATGTTTCAACTTCATTTGTGCTTCATATGATCTTTCACTCTCTCTCTCTATATATATGGATTGCATGATTTTTCACCTAAAATCATTTAGGGTTTTATCTTATTTTGTTCTATAAAAGTAGAGTATAAAGATAAGGGATGGGATTGTAAATGTTTGATTTGAATTAGAAAAAAATAATGAGTGCAGGTCAAATTATGCTTTGGGCCTTTCTAATATATTCAAATTCGGGATTTAGTCCTAGTGTTTTTATTTGAGATAATTAGGATCCTCTATTCTTCAAACAACGTACATTGTTAGCTATTTTGGTTAAAAAACAATTTTTTTTCTTAATAACACCAAAAAATATATTTATTTCAACATTATGAGTTAAAAAAGTATTTTTTTTGTACAGATCTAGCTATTGATATTACAGAAATAAAAGGATCAGATCAAAGACGGAATGTAATTAAGGTCAGGAGGCCTTGGCCCCCTAAAAATTTGAAACTTTGTCATTAGCTCTCTTAAATTTTTGAAAATTTCATATTAGCCCCTTTTAAAGTTTTTAAAATTTATTTTTATGCCCCAAAATTTTTAGAAACTTGCATTAAGCCCCTCAAAATTTTATTTTTTTAATTAAAACCTCACTAAATTTCTTTGATTATTTGATTAGCCCCAAAATTAATGTCAAGATCCACCACATGAACAAACTATACCAAATTAAAGTAGATTAAATTCCAAATTTAAACATAATTAACACACCAAAACTATAATTTAACGCCTTAAAAATGACCGCATGAACCAACTCGGTTAAATCGAAAGCAATGAATCTCATATCGTACGTGTTCAAGTCTTAGACTTATTTTTCCTTTCATTAAACATCGTTACCATGGTAAATATCGAAATCGTAAAATAACAATATTATTATAACATCGAATTGCGACCATAAAATAATAATATTTTTTTGGGAGGAGAAACTTCACAAACAAGAAAAGGGTTAAACAAGAAGTTGTACAAACACACAACAATGATGAGAAGAAGGATGTTTGTAAAGACAGATTGAAACCCTAATAATCAAATCAGTTGGTACTCTCAATGACATGGTGGGTTAGGCCTTAAATTAGCCTAAGATGTGAAATTTCACGTTGGTCCAAAAATGAAAAAGGGCAATTATCTATGCAAAATTTGTGTAACACCATAGATCCCTATATGATTTGTGGTTCATGGCATAGCTTAGCTTTTATAATAGAAGGCTAATTACAGGGACCTATGACGCATTAAATGATTTGTGAGGGGCCCGGTTTCAGTTCATTACTTTTTTCCAACTGGCTGCTCTTATTGACCTGATTGTGACTTAACTCTCATATTTGGCCCATTTTGGTTTTAGACCCCTTTAAAGGTTGAATTATCCGATTTGATAAATTCGATTTTTCCGAATTTGGATGTAAACTTGTTAATTAAGTGAGTTGGATTGATTTTGGATTGAATCGGTTTAGATCAGGTCAATTCAAGTTTTAAAATTTAAGATCATTTTGGGTTTGGATTATTTCAAGCTCATGTTTGTTTGAAGTTCAAGCTATTCAAGTTTGAGACTTTAATTTCGTGTCGAACCATTATTATTTTGATTTTTTTGGACTTTTTTCAGTTCATTTTCAAGAGACTTTTTCATAGTGAGGTTTGAACTAGACCAGATCAGATCAGCTGGTCAAACTGGTTGGATTGAGAATTATTCGGAACACTAGCGTAGAGAATGGTATCAGACCAGTTAAACTGCAAACCGGTGTGGACTAATTGAACCAGCTTACTATTTTTATTTTCTTTCATTTTATGAATTTTAATGATTTTTTTATTGGATCATCAAACTAATGGTCCCACCAATTTTAAGTCATTTTGGGGTTCGATTCATATAGAGTTACGTTAGCTTTGGGTTTGGGTGTGGATGAGTTTTGATAATTTTGGGGTTTGAAATTTTGAATTATTTCGAGTTTTAATCACTTCAATTTTTGATTACTTATTTTAGCAATCTCGAATTTAGATTACAAATTCAATTTATTTCAAATTTAAACAGTTTTAAATTCATAATGATTTAAATTAAAAATATTAATTTTTTATAATCGAATCGGATTATATCGATTATGAGCTCATATCGATGAAGTTGGATTTTTATGAGCAATTTCACTTCGTTGAATGATTGGAGAACATAATTAGCTAGCTGTATTATTTCATGTCCAAATTTTGGGGAGCCAAACATATCATGTCTATTGACATAAGAGCTACTTCTATTATTATTATTTTTTAAAAATCTTAATCATTTTGAAATAATTATACAAAAATTTAAAAAATATATTTTAAGTCTCTAATTTTATATAGTAATATTTATTTTATTAAAATATCAAAATTTATATAAATATAACATTATTGATACAATAAAATATATAATTTAGCAAAAACAAAAGAATTTTTTACTATTTAAAATTATTTATAGCAAAATTCAAAGATTTATTTGTGTAGGGTATAAGTTTATCATCATATCTATGGGCTACACTAAAGGCCCATGGGGCTTGATAGTGCTTTCAAGGGCTTTTTTCTTTTTCAACAATAAGATTTTTTTAGGAGTATTGGTCACCCAACTTTGAGCATATTTTCATTTTTGTCGTTTAAAATGAAATCTTTGTAATTTTATTACTCAACTTTTAGGGTGCTTTCTTTTTAGTCACCCAACCATTAAATATTTAACAACAATTAACTTGTACCCGGCACATTCACCCCAAAAATACCATTTTTTATAATATTGATCAGGGTAAAAACATTAAGAATTAAAATGAAAAAATGGTAGAAATTAAAATAATAATGCTTTTAAAATGATCAATTTTTTTAATATTGAAACTTTAAATTTTAAAAAATAAAAATCAATTAAATAAGTTATTGAATTTTTTTATATTTAATTGAATAAAACTCAAATTTTAATATATATTTAATTGTATAAAAAAGTGAAATTTTAATATTTATGCTATATTTATTTCCATTGTTAAAATTGATTTCATGAGTCAACTAATACAATTAAAAATTTCGAAAAAAAAAATATTATATTAAAAAGATGAAGATTTTTCTTTTATCTTTTTATAATTTTTATAAAATTTATAAAAACAATTTAAACCTAAAATAAAACCGCACATAATGAAATTTGAATGTAATAAATTATGATTTAAAAAAATATTTTTTTCTCTATTTTAATTAATATTTATAAATATATTTTTACATATTTTTCACTCATGTTGTGGAGGCATCATGATCTAATATAATAAAAAAGTTTGTTCTATAATTCGAGATATAAAATCCAAAAGTAGGTGTTACTCAAATATTAGTTGATGTCATTTGTTAATCATCCTCAACCGAGTCACTAACTCGATAAGGAAAATTACAGAAATATCTTTCATAATCAAAATAACTTATATTATTCGAAGGTAATCTAGTTTATTTATTTATTTTAGGCTTACATAATGTATTGGACCTATCTAATATATTAGGCTTATAATTTACTGTTATTAATAAATTCAATTAATCAGTTAAGTCGTTAATTAATCAATTCAGACCAAATTAATCAATAATTGAAATTTGAAAAAATACTTTAACTAATCCCTAACCAAATTAGATTCGATGGCCGACCAATTAACTGAACTAATTCGGTTTGGTTGGTTAATTTGGTTAAAACCAAAAAATCACACGCCAAAAGGTCTTTACTTATAACTGAGTAAACCGTACAAATTGAATTGCGTCAACCACTTAAAATCAAACTTATCTATCAAATAGAGTTCTAAGGAAATTTAAACTCTTTATTATCTATATTCATCGAATTCAAATTAACTTGGTAAATTACAAGTTATTGGAGTGCTTACTTAGGTTTCCTTTATATGGGCGGTGAGATTAAAAATAATAATAACTAGGGGTGAAACCAGAAAAAATTTTTAGAGGTCGAAATTAAATTGTAATTTTTACGATAGCAAAAATGCAATATCACCATTTTAATACCTTATATCTTTATAATTTTTAAAAGATTAAATCAAATTTTTATATTTTAAGGGGGCAAAGTGCAATTTTACCTTTACCAAGTTAAAAATTTTAAAAATTTAAAAGGCCCAAATGAAAAAATTTCTATTTTGGGGGGTCGGGGCCCTTGTCAACCCCCTAGTTTCACTCCTGACAATAGTAGTGAATTTAATCAGTACAGCTGTGAGATTAAAATCAACAATCTGATAAGTGTTTAGACTATAACGGTGAGATAAAAATTAAAAATGATCATCAAAGACATTAGACTAAAAATAATATATAAGGAAATTTTGCAATTATCTAATATTTTTTAAACTATTAAAAATATATTATATTATAATTTCATTAATAAAATAACATTATGTAAAATATTTTTTATTTTTATTATTGATGTAATTATATATGATTTATTTAATTAATAATATATTATGTTATGTATTTGTATAGCTATTTTTATTATTTTTATTTTATAATAATTTTAAATTATTTATTGAGTTTTTAAACTTAACAATTTTAAAAATTAAGGCTATAGTTTAATCCAAAGTGAAAAAAATAAATTAATAATCCTTATATATATTCCAGGATTAAATCTAAAATTTCAGCATAATAGAAGGACTAAACCCAGAATAAACACATTTATTTACATTTAAGCGCCTAAACGTAAAATTTGAAAATCAAATGACTCGCACGTGCTGAAAAGTTATTGCTGAAATCACAAAGCAGTCCTTCCCGAGTCTCCTTTCTTTGCCTATAATACCGCCCATTTTTCATTTTGAAAATTTTGCCAAAATTCACCGTCTTCAAAGAGGCAAAAGCTTTTTTCATTTTTCATCTTTTGCTGCTTCAAAGAGACCCTTCATCAACGTTAAAACCCTTTCAAGCAAACCCCCATTTCTTCAAAGGTAAGTAGTTTATTACAAATTGGAACTAACCCAATCCAAAGTAATCATTTTTTTTCTTGCTTTTTTCTCCATTTTCTTGGGAAGTTTTGGATACCCATTTGCTTGTTTTTCAGCAATGGCGGAGTCAAGAGATAGACTCGGGAGAGCCGTTGATATAGCGGAAGTCTTCGCTCGAAGACGGTCTGGGCCTTTGGGGATTCTCTCAGATGAATCGATGGATCTTTTAGGCTCTCCCGTTCGACAATCAGTCACGCGTAGGTCAATGGGTGTTGTTGGTGTTACTACTTCGACGGCGCGTGGTGTAGGGCTCCGACGAGGTGGCAGTTTTGGGACTCCGAGAATCGGTATTCGACGTAGCCGGAATCTTTATCGATCGACCGGAAGAGAGAATGCTTCGGTGACACCGAGTCCCTTGGGCCGTGGAAGAGGTCGTGGTACGGGTAGTGTGTTACCTTCTTGGTACCCAAGAACTCCTCTTAGAGATATCACTGCCGTTGTAAGGGTAATAATCACATTTTTCTTCTTTATTCATTGGCTTTTGATCTGCTTCTTTAAGTTTTGTTTGTTTAATTGCTTTGTTTTGTTTTGGTAATGATAGATTCTTGAAATTATGATCCATTTTTGGTGCTTAAATTTTTGTTCATTCATGAAAGAATACTTCAAAAATTTAAGGCAGTGTGTTTGTTTTTGGTATTACTATGAAAAATTGCTTATTCTGGGTTTGAATGAACTCAATTTACTTTCTTATTTCTGGGTGTTGATTCATTGAAAAAAAAACCCGCCTTTTGTACCCATTGATTTTAATCTAATTGTTTTTATTTTTAATCATGGTTGTCAATAATCTATTGATGGGTATGTTCCATTTCAGCCTTAAACCGGTATCAAGTAGTTTTGGTCAAAACATTAGTGTGTTTCGGATTGTTTTGGTCAATATCAGTTTCAATCAGTCCGTATTAGCTTGTATAATTAAGTTATTGAGTTTAATTAATAATTAATAATTTTATATTTATATTTGCATATGGATATGTTGTTATATGTCATTAAATTATATTTGCATGCATATATATATTATATTAAGAAACTAGAAATTAAGGTATATATATACATAGCTATAAACACAAAATGGTATATTGAAACTAGTATATGTATATATACCAATGTTCATAGAGCCATACAGTACATGAAAAGTATCACATTGCTTATCTCTTGTGTGCTTGAATGTGGTTTGTATTTTCTGTTCTTTTGCTAGCTTTTAACGCTTTCATCAACTGTTATTCGTTATACTGCCCTGTTTCATTGTCATCTCATAATTGCATTTGATCTCTTTGGTGCTTAACTCGAGCACCAAATGAAATGTTTGCATTTTATGTGTCAGTCTGAAAATTTCTCGTTTTTCTTTTGGTTCAGTTTTAAGGGGGAAGCATAATTTAGATTCAGGTTCGTCGGAGTCATACATTTCGATCCTAAAAATAGTTCATGGTATATGCATTTTTGTTTATTTTTCACTGAAATTTATAAGGATGTAACCAGGCCATTGAAAGGAGGAGAGCTCGTTTAGGGGATGGTGAAGGCCAAATAGTAGAGACCCCAATATTACCACATGATGAAACTATTCTTGGTTCAAACATGTCATCAGTTTCTCAACTCGAGCACAATTTCTCAACACCTGCTTCAACTACTAGATTGAAGCCTTGTGCTCCATCGGTACGGAATGTATCGAAGATATTGCTCAATGTTACGAACCAGAAACATGAGGAATCTTCGGAGGAGCTTCTTACACCTCAAAAGAAGCTCTTGAATTCCATTGACACTGTGGAGAAAGCTGTGATGGAAGAACTAAACAAAATGAAAAAGACCCCAAGTGCCAAGAAAGCTGAACGACAACACAAGGTCCGAACATTAATGTCGATGCGGTGATGATGTCGACAGAAGCTGGCTGATGATCATCCTCTGATGATGATATGTTTGAATGGCATAGATACTTTCTATCATCATTGTCTTTAGAAATTTGACATATTCATGAATGTCTATTACCGTATAGGTTCATGAGGGCAATTTTACTTCAATCCTTGCTGAAGGGGTCATTCATGGTTTAAAACCTTGGTAAGCAAGCAACCTTAAGTTTCTTGCTATCCTTCATTCTTTGAAGGGATTAATGTAGGAATAGGAGGATTTTTGTTTCAACTTTCACAATCCATGTAGATAATAAAACTTTTTTGGGATTTGGTTCACATTTTTCTAGGGATTCTATATTCATGTTTCTATAATGTACTATCAAAGCTTCATTAGAATGGATGGTTTCTATATGCTTTATGGTTTTTAATTGGTGCAATGCTTTTGCCTTTTTAGATATGATATGGCTATTCTTGCCTCTGCATAATATGATACTAAGCTTTGTGATGGTTTTTGATTGGATTAAGTTTGACTCGGGTCAATTTGGGTTTTTATAATTTTGGATATTTTGAGATAGAGTTGTTTTGAGTTTGGATCATTTGGATTTACTAATTGGGGTTTTTCGGGTAGTTGCATCTTGAGTATATGTTATTTTGAATTATTTATTTGAATCATTTCAAGTTTGATTATTTTGTATTTGGGTTATTTTAAGTTTAAATTGAGTGTATTCTGGTTGAGAACTTTTTATAATTAAAATGAGATAGTTTGAGTTTTCGAGTTTAAATTGTTTTTGTTCTGAGTAATTTTTGAATTTATGTTGGATAAATCAAATTGAAATAGAATTAATATATTATTATTAATAAAAAAAGTAAAAAATTGAAAAAGAGTGTTTTAAAAAATATTTTGGAGTTGAGCTAGAGTGGATTTGATTTAAAATTGTCTAAAATTTTATTTTGAAAATTTTAATAAAACCCCCTAACTTACCTACTATTTTAACTTGATTTATAAAAAAAAATTAGAATAGAAAATTAGAATTTAAATTGTCAAGTTTTATAAAAATAAAATAAAATAAAATAAAATAAAATAAAATAAAGGCTCATTGCATCGATTAATCTTTATAGTATTTACTTTTTTTCCACTTTGATTTTTAATTCCTTCTAAAAAAACTTAGATTAGGACTTCCAGCTACTCATTATCCGTTATGTGCCAGACGATGTCATCTGAATAATTTAAAAAGTAAAATTCAAAAACATTAGGGCCCAACCGGGTTCGAACCGGTGACCTCTTGATCTGCAGTCAAATGCTCTACCACTGAGCTATGGACCCAATTTGTCTGTAGCTTAGCTTATTAAGTTATTTGTATATTATATAACCGATTCAAAATTCATTAAAAGTTGAATAAAGATTATGGGATATCTTTAAAAAAAAAAAACATAACAAAATACTATTATATATTCATCTATAACCACTATTTCTAAAAATTAATTTAACTTTAATTTTTAAATTATAAATAAATATCTTTAATATTTTTCCAGAAGTTAATATTTTTATTTTTGTTCAACCAATTTTTCTTTTAATAAAATTAGTTTCTAGAAAAGTGAAAATTTTCTTTTTTCCATTTTAAATTGTTTACTATTTCATATTATATATATATTTTTAAAAAAATTATATTATATTGAATTTTTGTAAATTTTAATCTTTCAATGTTATTTGAATTTTTTATTTTAATTATTTTATGTTTTTTTTTAAAAAAAACTTGAGTTGAGGAGTAGGTTGAATATGGATTGTGTATAATTATAATTTTATGTTTTTAAAATTTGATAATGTAATGAAATTTTATTAGTAGCTAAAACTTTTAAATTTTAATATAATATTAATATAAATTATTCTCAAAGATTTAAGTTATGAAAATAACAAATATCTATAAAATTACAATTCCAAGAAAGTTATGCGTTTATTATGTACAAATTAATGAAATTAATTATGAATATATATTTTGAAAAATAAACCAAATATAAAATATATTTAGTTTTTTTTAATACCAATTCTAGATTTTTGCATATTGGTAATTTTCAAACAATCTAACAAAAACTTGCATAAGAAAAAAAAAGGGTAACAAAAATTGAATCAAATTAAGAACAAAAACACAAATTCAAGTAATAAAATTAGGGTTTTTTTTGCATTATCAACCAAAAATAATATCACAAAATTCAGGGTTTTTTTCCTTATATCATCTTTTAAATAAATCCATTGATAGTCTTAAGAAACCAAAGTAAAATCACTTAAACTAAATGCAAAATTTTCCTCTCTAGAAGACAAGCTCATGAGGTTTCATGCCGGATTTGAGCGAAAACCTAGCCGCAAGGTAGGCTTTCAATTCCGGGACTCCATCGATTGACTTTATCAAAAAGGCATCGACGGCCTTCTGATCTTCTTTCTTATCTTCGGGTAGTTTCTTCTTGTCCTGTAATATATGGATAACAGGGGGAATCGAATTATATAAATCCGATTAATACGGCTTAAAACTATATTATAAATGCAAAACAAGAAACTGACCTCTTTCTCAGCTTCGAAAAACTCTCCCTCGGTTTTCTTCTTCTTGTTTTCTACTTCCTTGGCGAAGTACCTGTCATCGAACTTGTCTAGGTTAACCCCGGAGATGTCGATCTTGGTGGAAGTGGCAATGACGTAGGATTGGTTCACACGCCGTAGAGGAACACCGTTAATCTTGAATGGTCCTGCAATGAAAGGGAATTCCGCAAATTTAAAACAAAGAACTAGAACGAAGAATGATAGATATTCAACATAAAAAACAAGAACCAGCAAAGAAATAGCGATAATCTAGCAACACTAAGCTAGAAGAGACAAATTTGGGATACGATGTCAGGAAACAAATACAAAACACACAAAATCATCAAGTCAGTTGCTCGGGTTATGATTTCGGGTTATAATAAACAACTATGTTAGTTGCATTCTAGTGCAAGTATTGAATATAATTATGTTTTCATCTTTTCTATGTTTCTCCATATATAAAGGGTTCGGGTCATATCGCATACCTATATCATGTGTAGATAGATTTTCAACAAAAACAATGAGAACCGAGTTCATGAACCAGCCAAGAAATAACTAGCCACACTAAGCTAAAAGAGACAAATTTGGATACCATGTTGGAAAACAAATATAATGCACACAAAATCATCAAGTACGCCGCTCGGGTTATGATTATGGGTTGCAATACACATCTATGTTAGTTGCACTAGTATCGAATATAAGCATGTTACGATCTTTTCTAAGTTTCTCCATATATATATAAAGGGTCCGGGTCATATCCAATAACCTATATGTCTAGATAAGTGCCGAAAATGAGTGTCGGACACGACATACTTCAAGAAGAATGTAATAACACCATTGCCATGCATCAACTTTGCATTTGAATTACAAAAATATTACATTAATTAATTAATTTTTTACACAATGAACTGCAATTGCTTTAAAATTACACTTAACACTCACTAATTCCATTTCATAAAAAAAAATCCCAAACCAAAATTCAACAAAACAAGAACAATATCACAATCAAACAAGTGATAGCAGTAAATAAATTCCAAAACAATGCTAAAAAATTACCAGTAACCAAAAGGAGCCCAGAGCTGAGTTGCTTCAAGAAAACAACTCTCTTCCCCATAAATCTCCCAGCCAACAAAATCAATACCGTTCCTGGAGTAATGCTAGCCCTAAAAAAAATAAAACCCAACATTAAAAAACATATCTTTAGAGATCTACAAATTTTATAGAAATAACATTTAAATAAAAAAAACCTGAGCTTGGTGGGTTTGGGCTTGCGCTTATTAAGAAGCGGTTTCTTGACATCGTCGGCGGGGTAAAACTTAGGAGGCTTCTCGACGGCAGTGGTGGGTTTGGGATTGGGTTCGTGGCGGGGGAAAACGCCGCCGTTTTTGGCCTTGATTGCCCAAAGGCCACGCTTGTGGTACATTTTAGACCTTGAGTACTTACCCACACCGCGAATTAGATCTGGGTTTCGGGTCTTGATTGGGGTTTTCCTTTCGGCCGCCATTTTAGCTGTAAAACCCTTTTGCAGTGCTCTGGTTCTGGTCTTTTAAATGGCGTATGATAATTTAACAATGGAATTTCTAAATCTAGGGTTTTAGGGAGGTCAAGTTTTGAGTGTTAATGGGCTTTAGGGTTTTGGGCTTTTTGAAGACATTGATTTTAAGAAGGCTTTAACAAAAAAATCCATTAATAATTGGGTAAACTGCATCTAACCTCACTAAATTGTTTATGAATTTACTTTTTCATTACTCAACTTCAGAAAATTACAAAATAATTTCTGAATCTTTTGAAAATCTTCATTTAAGTCATGTGAAGTACACATGGATTGCTACACAAATTATCATGCCAACACTGTTAAAAAAATTAATATTTTAGTCTGCACTTCCTTTAAAAAAAGCAATTTGACACTTTTGAAAAATTAATGGTCAAAATTAACACTGCTTAACAAAATAAAATAAAACAAAATAGACAAAAAATATAAACATTGATGATTAAATTTATAATTATACATTTTTCTTTAAAATCGAGCCAACCCGATGATGCCTCTATGTCCAAGTAATAACATTTTTTATAATAGTCCAAGGAATAACATTGATCATAGATAAATACCAAAACATCTAGTAATGCCTGACTTAATGATTCAGGCAACAACAATGGCAAATACAGGGGATAGTTCGGGTTTATTCCGTTAAAACATAAAATCTGATGCTCGGAAAAGTACGAATACAACATAAGAACTGGCACGAAAACAGGACAACAAGATGGGAAAGAGAAACGGGACGAACTTAGAGTGACCAGTGAACATACTGTGCCGATGTGTCAAATGATCTGGAGTGCTGCTCAAGTTCCATGTGTTGCACGCTGTTTTGCTGAGGCAACTCAAGCCTGCCGAAATGTTGAGCATCAGCAGGCTCCGAGGTTTGCAAAAACGGGTTTACGAATGTGCCATGGGGCATTGGTTCGGTGTTCATCATGTCGTTAACACCAAGAGCCGAAGCTCTGTTTTTGGAGCCCCATGGTTGATTTGACAGAAGAGAGAGAGCACAGCTCGAGTCACTAACTCCCGTGAAGCATTCTCCTTGAGAAGTTGTGGTACTGGAAAAACCGGTCCCTCCTAGTGAACCTTGAAGGAAAATATCACCCGAAGAAGGATTCTCCGAGTTGTTTGGCCACGGATGATGATGTTGAAGTGACTTTCCCGGAGCTGTGTTTTGATTTCCAGGTATGCGGTCCAACGATCTCATTGTTGGGCATGCATCTTTTCCGGAAACCCTTGAATAAGCCGTGAAATCCAAGATAAAGCTTCTACCTCGACCATTGCTTTCTGCATCATAGTTGTTGAATCCGGACAACATATCAATTACACACGCAATAGGAACTGCAAGTCAGAAAAGTACAAAAACTGAGAACTAACCGATAACAGATGAAGATAGCCTGCCGAAATGAGGGGGAAATAATGATCCAGGCGATGGTTTTCTGCGACGCTCGTTGTGACCAGCTAGCCGTCTACGGCAACTCCGTTTCACTTTGTCAAATTCAGGAAGCTGGTGAAACCTAAATTAGAGATTAGAACAAAAGATGTTAATGTTATTACACACACAAAAAGATTCCGAATTTCTTTCATTGGAAACCAAACCCGGCAAGAACTCATAATATTCGACATGAGTATAAGGATTGGAAACCAAACCTAAAGGGAGTAGTAGGGTTAGCCCATAACTGAAATTAGGGTTCTTGATAAATACTCAAATGAGTACGAGGGTATGATCCTCTAACGATCCAACACCCATACATAAACAAGCTCTAAAAAATTCTAGACCTTAGAACAATAGACACGCACTTATGTTACTCTGACTCGGACTTGATCCTATCGAAAACTCGGGTTTTATATAAAAAAGCATTGAACAAAATGGGAAACTATAATCAATGCTAAAAGCCAAATAATCTAACCAAAACCTGCACTCATATAAGCTCCAATAAACATCTCTATGATGTATCAATGCAAAGAGTAAAAGACTACTAGCTCCCATGGAACTAATAAACCAATAATCACAATAAAATCTATGTTACTCGGATTCAAGTATCAAGTCTCGAATATGTATAAAACAAAGGTATGTGCTTCAAAACATGATAAAAAAGCTGTTGAGGGAACTTCCAAGTTCCGATACTTTCGGAAAAAGTTTTCGAAGTTCTGTCTATCAGGCAGCTGGCCAAACTCTCCAACAATAGTCCCTTCCGTGAACCGTTTGGGGCTCTCAGCCAAGACGGAAGGCAAAACCCCACCGGCGACAATACCAACAATTGGTGGGAGTTTGACTATCTGCCTGGTAAGCGTTACTTCAAAAACTTTTCCCGAATTAGTGTGTATATATATAAGGCAAGGGTATGTCTGAAGGTTTTTTTTTTTTTTAGTTCTTCCATGTAATTAGGGGTACTGAACAAAGAATTTGAACAGGACTAATAAGTAGCAGAAAATAAAAGAGCTATCGAGTAAACTTCCGATTAATTTGGGAGAATTCTTCAAAATGACATCCCTCTTCGGGCAGTCGACTCAACCCCAACAATAGTCCCCTTCGTGAACCCTTCAAGGCTCTCAGTCGAGGTGGGAGACAAAACCTGACGACAATACCAACTATTGATGGGAGTTTGAGCGATTGTTCGACAAAACACTTCAAAAATTTCTTCCAAATTGGACGTCGATTTAATTGAAATACAAATAATAATAAAAACTTTAATCCATTGCAATTTAAAACACTAATCAAATCAATACAAATATTAAAAATATAGGGAAGTAAAAAGGTGAAACCTGCTACACTGCTGACAAAACCTTTGTTCAATACCAGCAACAATGGCTTTAGGTGATTTTGAATGAGTAACACAAACTTTATGCCTTGCATAATAAGCCTTAACATCACTCAGATCCACTTCACACCCTTCTACTTGACACCTCGGTGGTTGACCACCGTGAATCATCCCACCAGCCCTAGGTTTCTTACAACCCAGAGGTCGCTGTGACGGTGGTGATTGAGTCTTCATAGTAGCAGGACCATCGTTGACAGCGGCGGAGGAATCATTGAAGTAGATATTTCGACCCAACTTCAAGGCGTTGTTGTTGAGTGAATCAATGGAAGAACCACCTGAGTCAGACAGAGAACTCGAACCCATTTCCATGAGTGACTCAGTGGTGCTCTTTCATGGGTTTTATCTTCTTTATGTTATCTCAAAACTGTAAACAGAAACACACACTCTTTACCCAATTTCAGAAAAGGGTAGCTAGAAATGGGGATTCTTTTGTTTTTTCCTATAAAACAAAAGCATAATGAGAATAGAAATATGGGTAATTGCATTTATAGTCACCTAATTATTAGTAATTATTTTTTATCACTTAATTATGAAAAATTATAAAATCGTCATTAACTATTTAGTTTTATTTTTTTGATTGCCACCCGGCTAATTGTGACAACTTTTATAATAACTTTAACTTTCAATATTTATAAATATGTCAATTCAGTATTGATTCTAAAAAAAATTAACCTTTAAAATTTAAGCATTGTGCAATCTGTTTTTTTTCTTGTTTTGCTTTTTCTTTTTTTGTGTGTGATATTGAGGTTTAATTTTAAAAGAACGAGAAAAAATGAAAATTGTTATCTTGAATTTTTTGGTGTTTTTATTTTTTGTATACTTACATTCAAATTCAGCTACTAAATTTGTTATTTTAGCTTTTTAAGTGAAAAGGATCACAAATAAAAACAAAATTACAAAAAAATTAATCGCATAATGCGTAAATGTAAAGGGTTAATTTTTTTTAGAATCAAGACTAAATTGACAAAATATATAAATATTAAGGGTTAAAGTTGCTATTATACCAATTTAAATAGATACCATCGTTAGCCCGAAACTAAATGGAGCTAAAATTGAATAATTAAATGATTATTTTGTAACTTTTTATAGTTAAATGACTTAAAAAAATACTAATAATTAAGGGATTACTTTGTTACTTTTATTAATTAGATGATAAAATTTCTAATAAGAATTATGTGAATTTAAAGAGAGAGAGAGAGAGAGAAGGAGAGAAAATATTAAAAAGTTGTGGAAAAAGAGAGAGAGAATATGAATTTGTCCGAGTGAGTTGACAGTAAAAGTGGCTCAATGCCAGCAATGAGAGGTGTGTATAGTGAACGACTTCATCTTTCAACTGTCATCTAAATAAAATAATCCCCAGCTCCCCCACCAAAGATTTTGAAAATGATGCTGATTTGACACGTAAAACTATTAATTAAGATTTTATATTATTAATTTATTGTTTAATTTATGTTAAATCAAAAAATAAATTAATTATTTCTGTTAAAATTTTTATTTATTTTTATCGTTAAAAGTTGACATAGTTAATAGAATAATCATACAGTTATTATATTATTCTAATGTATAATGATTAGTTTTTAACAATAAAAATAAATGGAACGTCTAACGAGAGAATCAACTTGCTCTTTGATATATTTTACGATGATTAATTTATTCAATTTTTAAATAGAGAAAACGAAATGTAATCCAACTCCTAGTACAAAAGTTTTAACTATACTTTTACCAGATTTGACTTTGTTGGCAAAGTTTAAAACTTTAAAATTTGAGTAAATTCAAGTTTCGTGATTAGCGTGTATGAGTTTTGTTTATATTCTCGTTCATTATTTGTTTGTATTTTATATTATATTTGTGATTATATTATATTTATATTTTGATTTTTTTTTAAAAATCGAAAATGATTTAAATTAAAGTTAACTAAACTTCAATTTCAAATGGTTTAAATTAAAATGGTTAGATTTGAAATAAGAAATTTTGTATTAAAAGAACTTAATTAAATTATTTAATTAACCGATAGAGTAAAACAACTTAAATTCAATTATTAAATTGTAAGAAGAGTTAAAATCAACATTTGTATACTTAATCGAAGAATAAAAATGTTTAAATTAAATTATTAATTTGTGAATTTGAATAAAAAAATTTAGACTTGTCCATGGGTCAGACTAAGTAAAAAATTTAAGCTCATATTTTAGGTCCGAATCTAGCTTGAAAAATGAATCTAAAATTGTGCCTAAGTACAACCCGAATAAAAATATTAAAACCCGTGTCCAATCTGCATTAATTTTTTATACAAAAATATAATACATCAAAAATACTAAAACCATTAAAATAAATGTTTCTCAACAAATAAAAAAATAAAAAAAATATACTTAAATAACACTAAGTTAAGAGCAACTTAACAAGAATTTTTTTTTAAAATACTAACAAAATTAATAATAAAACAAAAGTTATACAATATTCAAATAATAACAACAAAATAGTATCAATATAATAGTAGAATGATAGCAGAACAATGAAAAAAAAACAATAGTTGTACTCTTTTTCCTGCAAATTCAAGCTAGGTCAAACTTAGCCCAAATAAAAAAAATTTACCCAAAGCCCAGCCCATTTTAAAAACAGACCTTATTATTTTGTCTAAACCCATTTTTCAGTTTATATTTTTACTTAAATCCTCTCACTTTTGAAATAGACTATCAAGTTAGAGAGAATGGCCTGACCCATCAACAAGTCTAAAAAATTATTTACTTTAATAATAATATTAGTTTAATCGATCAAAATCCACTATGAATAACAATTAAAATATCGAAATCTAAAAAAAAAAAATTAAATATAAGCAGAAATATTCCATAAATTTTCAACAATAATACATAAAGCTCACTATCCATATTGCTAGAAACATGCAAAATGAACCAACATAATTTCCCGTACGTATGATACATAATAAAGATGATATGCAATTTCTACGAAAGAAAACATCGCTAACTCGATTTGATTTGAAAAAAACTTTGGCATTAGCAACTCACAAGAATGTCATCGACATATACGAGTGCTTTCACTCCATCTGTTTTCTTCCTCCAAACCCTAAATCACATTGTAGAAGCCCTTTCTCATTGTATGGAAAGGAACAAAAACCATGCCTATAGAAAACATTAGTAACATCATCAAATCGAAAAACCCCGATGTTGGATTCCGAGACTACACAAACGAATCAAATGTGACAAAAAGGAAAAAACCGAATCCATACATAAGCAAGCAAACAAGCATTACTTTTAGTACGAGAAAAGAAGGTAAAAGACATGGTGACGGTTATTCAAAACCTCGTCATTTGCACTCAACAATAGCTTCGGCGGCCCGTTGAGGTTTGTTTTTGCGCCTGCTACCATTTTGTCGATACCCCACAGGTTTAATCGAATCATTGGTGCTTACCTTTGTCGTAATCCCATTTTCTTTCGCCTGCATTGACCTTTTCCGTTTCCGTCCGTTCTCCGTGACAGCTTGATTTTTCGTCTCCTTGATTGGAACTGAACCTTTTACATCACCACTATCTTCTTCTGTCTTCTCCACTTTGAGTTCCTCGATGATTTCATCGTCGCCACTCCCGGGATCTTCACGAGACGAAACAACAACAGCCTGCTTCTTTACTTTTCCTCTACCTCTTCTCATTGTACAAATTAATCACTTTCCAAAGCAATTTCAAACAAATTAACAAGGTTTCTGTGATTGTAAAGAAACAACAACATCGATTCAGTAAAAAAATTCGACGTTCGTACGATTACACGAAATACATATCATGCTAACAATACATTTGAGTAAACTATCAGTTGAATTACAAAAATTAAACAGAAAGGAAGTCACTTATTCTAAATTGATCTCTGAACTTAAAAATCTTCTGAGTCCTTCAAGTATCAGTAGTATATCAATCAAGTCCTTAAATCAAATTATAAACACTTGTGCACTTATTATATCGGCAACTTGAAATCTAAAAGGGTTAAAAAGAACAATGTCCCTAAGATTTAAGAAGGCTAACAAAGGCATCAAATCCAATTCGTCAATACAGTAAATACATACGTGTTTTAAATATGTTTCATGTCATATTTGAGCTGCATTTAACGCTTAAGCTAATGACTAAGCCAACGGAAAAACTTGATCGATACCAGGGGCGAACGGAGGGGGGCAGGCAGGGGCAATGGCCCTCCCTAAAATGAAAAATTGCAGCTTTAGACCACCAAAATTCATAAAATCCTAAGTTAATATATGGTAAAATTATAGTTTGACCCCCCAAAAATGCTAGGATTTCGATTTAATCCTTTTGAAAACCATAAAGATATAAGCCAATACAATGATGAAATTATATTTTAACTCTCCTAATAATATATAACTTAATCTTGCCACGCTAAAAATTTCTTGCTTCGGCCCTAGTTGATATGATATAGACCAGCTTAAAATCCGGATCATAGTTCAAGTACTTCTAGAGATATTAACCCTAAATTAAATGAAAAACATTCATGTAATCATTCCATCATTACAAACAAAATCATTCACCTCTTCTTAGCTTATCTTGCAAAAGATATAACAAAAGAAACTGTATGTGTATGTGTGTGTGTATGCATATATACATATATATAAAGTTCCCATTTCTAAGAAACTTCGAAGAACTCACCTAAACCAGAAGAGAAAATCCTAAATGATTCATCCAACAACAGATTTTGCCCCTTTTGAAATCAATAAGAAATGAAATTTTCCTGGATTTCGAATCCTCTTTCTATTTCCCTACATTTTCTGGGAAAAAAAATAATCACAAGCATAAGAAAGAGAGTAAAGCAACCTAATTTCAAACTGTATTTAACCCAACAATAAATCCATGTAATCTTCAATTTTCAGTAACTAATTAACAAAAGATTGAGTAAAGCAAAAGCCTTATTCATGTTTTTTTCAATTAAGTCCATAAAGATTACAAATCTATAACCCAAAATAGCTATATATTTTCTTCATTGACTATAATTACACCACCAAACACAGCTTTAACTTCACATAAAGCAAGAACAACATAAATGAAATGATGAAGCTTACCTTGAAATATAGATCAATAATCTGCATCTTTGAAACAAATCCCATTGTATAAATCAATGAAGCAACTAAATCCCCAATAAAAAAAGTTGGGTTTTTTGCTCTTTCTTTCAATGGATTTTTTTTTCAAATGTGAAAGCCATTAAAGAACAAAACGGAAGCTTCTTTTTTATTTTTTTAACTATGATCTGAATGAGAAACAGAGGGGAAAAAACCCAGATCAGATTATGTGGTGTAAGTTAAAAAAGATGAAAAATTAGGAATTTTTTTTGGAGAAAAAATAAAATAAAATCAGAGGCTTTTTTGCTTTGCTTACTGTTTAGGAAGAAATTTATGAATCTTGTGTTCACCCTTTTTTATTAGATCATTTTATCTCAAGTTTGACTGTGGGTGTGTGTTTGGGTGGGTTTGACTTACACGTGTGCGGTGATTACAGCTTAACTTTAGTGTTTGCACACTGTATTTTCACCCGTTGGATTGGGATTCTGTGAGCTTGGGGTTGGTTTTTGAATTCATACGCCAACGCCTGACAAAAACTCCTTTTGATTTGGAAAAATAAAAATTAAAAAATAAATTAAAATAATTCGATTTGAATTATTCTAGTCAATTTGAATAAGTAATTTGAGTTTGAATTTAGTTAAATTTTACAATTCAAATAATAAATTAGTGCAAATACTCGTTTTGGTTCTTTTTAATTTTAAAAATAAATAAATTAGTCTCTTTCTCAACAAAAATTACAAAAAAATTCAAAAAATTTATAAAAAATTCAAAATTTATATTTTTTATAAATTATAAAATACGAAAAACTCTAAAAATATATATTAAATTTTTAAATAATAATTTTTTTCTAAAATAATAATTTTTTTGACCTAAATAAGTTAATTAATTATTTAAGTTATCATACTAAAGTATTTTTTATTTTGTTTTGAAAAAATTTTCAAATATATATGGTTTCAAATTTATGTGCTCTAATATGGAATTAGTTATACTGTAACAAGATTTTAATTTGACATATTTTAATTTTTTAAATTTAACTCGAACAATTTCACTCGATTCAACTCAATTTAGTTCGAAAAAATTTCAAATTAAATTAGAATAATAAAATAGAACTCGTCAACTCAATTAACTCAAGTCTTTTCATTCGACTCGATTTGATCGAACGTTCACCTTTATGGAAAATGATCTCTTTTTTTTTGTAAATGTGCTCGATAGGAAAGAGAAAAAAATGAAAAAAAAACGAAATAATTTTCTCTTCATCTATTGCTAGATAGAGTTAAAAAATGAAAGGAAAGAAAAGAAAACATTTGGAAAATGAATAATTTTGAACTAATATGCATTTATTTCTCATTTTCTTTTCTCTCGTCATTCCAAGTAAGAATAATTGATTTTTATGCATTATGATGGAAAATGGTCATCTCTCCTATTTTCTTTTCTCTCATTTTTCTTCTCAACCAAACATCCTCAAATTTCATTCTCTACTTTATCACCCAACCAAAGACACTCTTAATGCTTGTTCGAATTATAGATTCATGAGTTACGAAGAAATTTTTTACAATTTATGAAAATCTTTTTAAGGTTCGTGATTATAATAATATCATTTTCAAAGTTCGAAATTGAATTTTCCTCTTAAGAATGCAACGTGCATTACCTTTGCATCTATATTCAAATATAAATTTAAATTTGAGTTTAAGTATCACATAAAAGTATGTATTGGATTGAATATATTTATTTATTTTTAAAATTTTTAGGATTATTAAAATTGGTAAAAGCACATTTGCGGTCTCTCACAATTTTAATATTGAGCAAATTAGTCCTTCTAAAAAATAGAGTAATTTAATCCCTATTAATTTTAAAAGTAAACAATTAAGGACAACTATGTTAATATTTTCCATCAATTGTATATAATTTTGACCAGTATAATATCAAATTTAGCCCTGGATGTCTTTATATTCTATGTAACTATTGATAGACTGTTTAAATGTTATAGGCTAACTTCGTTAAATCAAGATCAAATTGACAGAACACGTAAATTTTAAAGCTAAATTTTTTATTAAACTAATAAAAAGTATCTACAATTTATCATAATTGCTCGAATTTAAGAAAAAAAAGGATCGATTTATTTAATATTAAGATCGAAAGAAATTAAAATCAAAATATAAATCCAATAATGAAATTTGACGTCATAAAAACTTAAAAAAAAAAAACTGTAACATGATTCAATGAATTATCGTTGAATTATATAATCCAAACTCTTCATTTACATGCACAGCTCTTTACATCTCCTACTTAAAGTAAAGAAAACACTAATTATTTCTCGAGAAAAGAATGCCCAAAATCAAAGATCCAATCCTTAAAAAAACCAAACAAAGAAATGATGAACAAACTGATCAAAACGAAGCTAGTTCTGGGTAGGATTCGAAACACTAGTTGGTGCTTCCCTTAAACTTGGCTCCACAGCTTTCTTGGGCTCTTCAATGGCGCCACCATTGATGAACTTGCTTTTAGTTTTACCAGTAGGAAATGAAGAAGAAGAAGACAATACCATCTTTCTTGAAATCTGATACATTTCTCCATGGCAGGTGAGACTCAATGAAGAACATATTAAGAATATGTGAAATATAATTAAAGCATGGAAAGATATTGAATTCATTAGAATTTCAGAGAAGGAGAAGAGGAAGAAAAGATTACAGAGAATTAAAGAGAGAAAATGAATGATTCAAAAGGATCTGGAAAACTTTGGAGTTGGTTTGTTTTTAAGGGTCAAGAACATGCATGCGTGCTCTTTTTGCACGTGGTTTGCCCATAAGCCCTCCACTAGCATATCATATATATATATATAATTTAACTTAAACAAAATAAATAGAATATTAAATTTTATTTATTACAAATAATTAGTATGTGAAATTATGTATAGGTTTTATATATCTTTTTAAGAGAGGTTCGAATTTAAATTATACTTTTTTATGATAGTAAAAATAAATTATCATTTTAATAGTTTATACATTTATAATTTTTAAATGATTAAATCAAATAATGTTTTGAGGGCTAAAGTGTAATTTTACCATTATTAATTTAAAATTTTATAAATTATAAAGAAGTCCTTTTATGGGGCTGGGGCCTAGAGGTGTGCAAAGGTCGGGCCGGGCTCAACTAAAAAGTTAGGCCCGTTTCGTAGGCTATGGCTCGACTCGGCCAAAAAAATGGGCCAAAAATTTTGCCCAAACCCGACCCAGATAAAAATGTTAAAACCTGGGCTCGGCTCGCCTATATTAATTTTTATATTATTGTTTACATAATTTAAAATATATATAATACATCAAAATAAATATTTCCCGATAAATTGAAAATAATTTTTAAAAAATATGTATGCTTAAATAACACTAAGATAGATGCAAATTAACAAGCAAATGCCTCTAAAATAATAACAAAATTAACAATAAAATAAGTTTTATACAATATCCAAATAATAACAATAAAATAATAGTACACAATAGTAAAATGGTAACAAAATAGGGAGGAAACAAAAAGAAAATAATATTTCCTTCAGTGAATTCAGGCCAGGTCCTGGCCAAAAATGTCTTATCCGATGTTCGACCTGTTTTTTAAACGAACCTTATTTTTTTGTCTAACCCATTTTTCATGCCTATATTTTTATTCAAATTCTCTCACATTTCAAGCAAATATTCAGTTCAAGCCGAATGACACTCAAATGTAGAAGTATACATGTTGTCTAGAGCCAATGGTCCACAAAGGAAAAAAAACTTATGAAATGGTACGAGAGCCATAACCCCTTCCCATGCAAAATGGAGTTTCATAACTATGCATAGATCAAACTTAAAGTATTATACTAAATTCAAGAGTAATTTTGGTTTGGTTTTGTAAGATTTTCTCAAATTTTTTTATATTAAATTTTGATTTTAATTTTTTTTTACTTGAAGAAAGATCATCAAAAGAAAAGATTAAAAAACAAGAGACATTACAGAAAAAAGGATATAAAAAAAAGCAAAAAAAATTAAATATTATTGTGACAAAAACACTAACAATGTTCATGCTATCAACTTTATTCTGATCTTATGTTTCATTTGGTATTTAAATAACATGGATTCAAATTCTATCATCCTCTTGTAGTCTCCAAATGTAATAATAAAGAAAAAAAAAGTTTTTGCTATCTAAATATTATGGGTAAATGCATAATTAATCATCAAATTTCATTAAGTTTTCATTTTAGTCATTGCAATAAAAAAATTCTCACATATAGCACATTATTAGATAGTTTTCTCGTTTTAGTCTCTCAACTTTAGTAATTTTCATTTTGGTCACTCATTGTTAATTGGGCTAACGACAATGCTACTATACACCCATTTTTTAGTCACCCAATTTTAGTAAATTTATCATTGTGGTCACTCATTTTTTTAAAAAAAATTAATTTTATTTTTTCAAAAGAAAAGAAAAGAGTTTTTATAGTGAATTGAGAAAAATCTGTATTTTACTGAGAAAAGGGTTTAGGGTTTAGTAAGTCAGTGTGAAATAAAATCTATACCCATTTCAACTTTCAAAAACTCACTTTATAACCCAATGAAAGATGTTTTCGCTATCTCCAGTTTATGGATTTGGATCAAAATTAAGCATAATTAATATTAATATATTTTTTATTTTCTCAAACTCGTTAGACCCAAAATATGAGTCTAAAATTTTATGCAAGTTTATCCATATTTGTAAATTACTAACCTAAATTCATTTTAAATTCACTCATATATTTTTTATTTTTTAAAATCACATTTATATTATTTTTAATTTAATATATTTTTTTATATATTAAAATTTTATATATAAGCAACTTAATATTTCTTTTAATATGTTTAAATTATAGTATTAAATATTATTATATATTTATGCCTCATTTGATTACTATTGTAATAATACTAGGAAGCTGCTTATTTATAAAGTATGTATTATAATAGTTCGACATAAATAAAAATGTGTTCAATACAAATTTAAAATCGAAATTAGATAGATAGGTAATAACTCTTGTAAAAAATAAGACCGCTTAATATAAGTGGAAAATTTTCCTTCTCTGTGCTACAAGAAATCGTAGGAATGGGTAAATATTATCAATTGATTTAGTTTAATACAAACTCATATAATAAAATGTGTGAAAAATAATACTCCTACCAAATGTATTTATGTATTGTAAATTACATAATATAATATATTAGAAACTTAGAAAATGGATAGAGCCAGGCCTTTAATGCTTGAGCCTAAGCTCGCCTTGCATATTAAAGCGGGCCCATTTATTTTATCTATGACCATTTTCGAGCTTAATATCTTTACTCAAACCCTCTCAAATTTCAAATAAGTTTTTAGGCTTAGGTGGATAACTCAACCCTAGATTAAATGACCCTATAGTTACCAATGTAAAAGCTCTCTCATAAATTTTGTTCAAAAAAAAAAAAGCTCTCTCATAAAGCTCAAAGGTTTAGATTTGCCCCCACTTGGTTTTTTAAATTAATAAATAAAAGTTGTTCCTAAATACGGATTGTTTTGATCAAGTTCAAATATCAATCTTTTTTAATATAATTATTTTTCATAGAAGTTGTTCTAAACAAAAGTAGTTTGTCGTGATACTTTTCTTGAAAATAGTGTTTTAAACAACGACTAATCTTGAAAAACAATTGTTGTTCATAACAATACTTATTTAAAGCAATACTTGTTTTTAATTTTAGTTGTTCTCAAATAACAGTTATATTGAATTACAATTATTCTGAACCAGAGCCCTGTTCTAAACATAGTTGTTTCGAATGTAATTATTCCTGAAAAAAATATTTTAAATAATAACTATTTTAAACAAGATTGTAGTAGTTATTCTTTTGGACACGAGCGAACGGGGAGGCATGGGCCTTATCCCCTTCCTCAAATGGGAAATTGTAGCTCCAAGTCACTCAAATTTTATAAAATCTTAAAATAATATGTGATAAAATTATAATATAATCTCTAAAAATGTTAAATTTTCAATTTAATCATTTTAAAACCCAGCCAACTAAGAAATTGATGATTGGTCTATTCCATCTAGCCCACTTGTTGGAACCTTTATGTAAAATCAAATAAATCAAAATTTTAACTTCAATACCACTTCTAACAAGGGGTAAAGCGAGAAAACTTTTTTATTTCATTTTAATTTTTAAAGAGGGTAAAAATATAATTTTATTTTTATTAATTTAAAATTTAAAAAAAAAACTTAAATAAAAATTTTCCATTTTAGGGTCCCACCCCTAGATTCCCCTTATGCTTTTAACAAAACACAATTGAAACTTCGTATAATCACTTTCTTCCTCAATTAAAGAAGATGGGTGACTAGCTTTTTTTTTTTATATCTACCTCCTTTATTAGTATACCCAATTAATTAGAAGTATAATGTGAAATTAAAGGATTTTATTTTTTTATTTAATTTGGATTATATAAATAATAAAAAAATAAAAAATAATTTTACAATTTTATAGATAATTATTTAAATTATTGCTATACTCTTTAATACAAAAAAAATAATTATTGCTAAATTAAATTTAAATAATAAAATATTAGCATATAAAATGTATACATAATTACTGACTAAATTATAAAAATATAAAAACATAAGTATACTTTTCGCTAATCAAATTTCCCTTTCTTTAATTACAACACTTCACATCCACTAATTACTTATACGGATCTTTCTTTTCTTTTCTTCAATAAATAATTATTTATTCCAATGCCAAAAATATTCATAATTTATAATTACAACATTTCACTTTCTACTAACATATTTTTCTTTCTTATTAATAATTATGTTGATGATATTTTATTTTTATTAGATTATTACATATTCATTATATGGGTGAAAAATAAAATTATATATATATATAGAAAGATAAAAAAACATCATCAAAATAATATAATTTACTCAGTAAAGTATTAGTTATTACAGATTTAAGTAGTGGCAAAGCTGGGGGACTAGCAAGATCCCGTCCCGTCCTAAAATGAAAAATTTTCTATTTAGGCAGTTTATAATTTATAAAAATTTAAATTAAAAATTGTAAAATTTTATTTTGGCCCTCTAAAATGATAAAAAATTGATTTAATCCTTTAAAAATTATAAAGATATAAACTGCTAAAATGGTGAAATTATAGTAAAAATATTTAATTTAATTCCGTCGCCCCAAAAAGTTTTCTGGCTTCGCCACTAAATTTAAGTTGATGTTCGATTGACTCGTGATATCAACTTAATGAAGGACTCAATATATTATATAAATATAAATTTTAATAAAATTAATTATATAAATTTTAACATATTCGTATATTGATATTATATATATTATTTTTCATATCATATTTTCATGTTGTGCTTTAGTTAATAATTTGAATTATATAAAACATGAGATATATTTTAGTCTATTAAAAATAATTCTTCGTTAATAATTATTTATTATAACATCAATAAATAATAAATACTTTTAACCGGTTTACCCAATTTAATAATTTTAAAAGAAAACAGAAAAAAAAAAGGAAGAAGAAGAACAATTGCGGCACCTGCTTTTAGATAATTGCAATTTTAGCTCTTGACAATTATTAATTATCTAATTTAGTTTTTTTAACCTTTTAATTGATGAAAAATTACATTATGATGTCTTCAAAAAATAATAATTCAATTTAAGCATTTTATAAAAAAGAATTTAAATTTTTACCACTTGAAATTTTATAATTTTTGTGATAGCCCCTTTAAGAAAATTTTATAACTTTATCCCAAACCTATACAATGAGGAAATTATCACTTTAGTATATGAATATGAAGTCACATCATCAAATATCAACTATGAACTATGAAGTCATACTAAAAACAGTAATACATTAAAAAGAAAAAGAAAATTTAAAATATTTTCTAAAAACATCATAAACTTCTATAAAAATATTCTAAAAACATCAAATACGTGGGTTTGAGTGCACTGAAATGTATTATTTTCTCAATTTATTAATTATAAAAGAGTAGTGATTAAAATTTATAATAAGATTACATAAAAAATCGAGTAACTAAGGCCTTCTTTAATAGACCTTTGCAAGAACTAAAAATTAATAATTTTAATGATATAATGTTTTAAACATATTTATTAATATATAATAAAAATGATAGAAATATGGCTACCAAAATCTCTTTGCACCACAAAAGATCACAAAAGCCTTATCTTATCTAAGTATAGTCTAGAAGGTTCTGTAATATCTTTATTATGTTCAAATTTCTTACCAAATTATAGAGTTAGCCTTAGAGGTAATCATGGTCTTTGACTAAGGACTTCTACTTCTAACCTTGTTTTTAGAAGGTTTTTTTCCTTTACGCTTCTAGCAACAATTGTGTTTTCAACATCACTTCAATAGTCCTTATTTTATAATTAGCTGATAATTGGGGGATTAACGATGTAATTTACTTAAAATATATTTGAAGAATAATGACCTAACAGTTTAAGATGATGTAGTTTTCTAGTTAATAGAGTTATCAAATCATAATTTTTTGAAATTAAATAACAAAATTATAAATTTAATGATATTTGAATGACCATAAATGTAATTTACTTAATATTTACTTTCTTTTTTTTTTCTCCTTATCAATTGAAGCATGTATCGATAAGAAAGTTTTCTTTTTATCTCTTAAGATATGTACTGGAACGAGTTCAGTAATAAATCTTTCGCATTCTGTAGACTCATTAAGAGAGTAGATACTGGAAACAAGTTTTAAAGCTACTTCATACTCAGGATAAAGATCGAATGGTCGACTATTAGTTAAAGTAGGAGAGACCCTTGCCTCACTTGCCTTCCGTGATCTGAATTCGATTTTTAAATAAGAGAGAAATAATTGTTGTAATCTTTGCAACAGTTAATTTAGTGACAGGTGTAAAACTTAGTCTTAAATTATTGTAATTTAATTGCTGACGTGGATAATTTTTGAATAATTTAAAAAAAAGGCTGCCTTGTTTAATAAGGGATATTTTGTCAAATTAAAAGGAAAAACTTCTATTAGATGGGGTTGAACAGTGGGTAAGTACTATTCGCTATTGCTATTGTTTCAATTCTATAATAATAAATTTAATATATTTTTTTATTAATTTAATTTTTATTTTTAGTTAAATTTGATCTTCAATTTTTTAAAAAGAGTAAGATTTGACTATCATTTTTTTTTAAAAAAATTCGATTTTGACCATTAACATTTTAAAACGAGTAAAAAAACAAATTAAAACATTAAATTTTTAAACACAGTAGCTCACATAGTAATCCAAGTGTACTTCATGCTTTTTATTTTTTCAATTTTTTATGGACTTTCAATATTTTATATTTTATATTTTTTTAAATTTTAAATTTTTAATATTTTATAATTTTTAAAATATTTGTTAACATGACATTGTTAGCATGAAATGCATATGAACTACCACGTGAGTTAACATACAAACATTGTTAAAAATTAAAAATTGTATTTATATGGATTTTTGTTAATTTAAAGTATTGATTGAAATATCTAAAAATATAAATGAAAAAAGCATTTGATAAAGAGTTAAAATTTTATTTATTTATATGCTAAGCTAAATAAACGGACATAAATAAAATTTTAATACTTATTTATTAAAAAATTATATTTAGATTTTTAATTAAATTAATTTTGAATTGGATTTTTAGTTTGAATTTTTCTGCTCTTTATAAAAGTTGAAAAAATATATGAAGTCCAAAAAGATGAAGAGAGAAATAATTGTTGTAATCTTGCTGCGGTTGGTTTAATGACACGTGTAAGGCTTAATCTTAGATAGTTGTAATTTGGTTGCTGACATGTATAATTAGTAAATTGTTTTTTTGGATAATTGTGTATAAAATACATTGATAAATATAAAGGTGAAAAAAGGTTGCCTTGATCGATTGAGTTCTAATTCGGTTGATATTGATATTATTGTTAGTATAGGAGAATATAAGTTCGAGTGCGTTGAAGCGTATTATTCTCTTTATAAAAATTAAAACAACGATTCAATTATTGAAATCATAAATAAACACAATATTCGACCGATAATTTATGAACAATTCAATTTATGTTCATTCATGAATAATATTTTGAGGTTCGTTTATTAAACAAATTGAATAAGAATAAAACTTGTTTATGCTCGTGTAATGTTCATTTAATAATTTATTTAAAACTCGTTCATTATTCGATTAGTATATATATATATTAATGAAATTATTTATTTTTGTGTGCCTATTTTCTTTATTTATAGTATAATTATTAATATTTATATTTTATACTTTATATCTAAAATTAAGATATATATATATTTATTGTTTGTTAGTTTATTGTTTATGAACTGTTAGAATTAAGTGACCCAAATTCTTATTTAAATAAAATACGATGGAAAATAAAATAAAAGTAAAATCCATATAGAACTAGACTTCTTTTATTTTATTTTAGAATAAGGTTTTTTAAACCTTATTAAACTCCATCTATTTTATATTGATTAGGATAAGGTGTTTCAATCCTACTAGAATATGGCTTTATAAGCCTATAAATAGACATAGTCTATTCCTCTTGTATTGATTCAAATTTTCGACATAGTGAATTTTCTTCTCTTCTGCCCGTGGTTTTTTCCCGAAAGGGTTTCCACGTAAAATTTGTGTGTTCTTTATTTTATTTATTTTATTTTATTTTATTTTTCACATGAACATATTTATTTAACATAAAAGAATAAATATGTACACACGTAATTTTAAATAAATGAACACAAACACGACTTTGAGATTCTTAACAAACATGAATAAACTGAGCACAAACAACCTTAAAAATAAACAAATGGACATGAACAAAAGCTTATTTTCTCACATTCGATTCATTTACAACCCCAAAAATGTTACGAATATTAAAAATTAACCTTTAAATATATTAAACATCACATTTAAAACATAACTAATATGATTTCCACTCACGCTTCAAGTTGGGTTAAGTATTTATTTTATAGAGTAAAAATTTGAAAGTTACAATTTGTTCAAAGTTCTTGTACTCTTCGTATATTTGGAATTTAATCTACATATTGTTAAAATTCATTTGTTAAAGAAAAACTCACTTGGTATCAATGTAAGAAAATAATAACATTGTAACGAAGCTAAATTTAATAAAGAATTTTAACGGTGCTAACAATTCTTAAAAAATTCTCATCACTATTTTAATTAGAATAAAGTATTTAAACTAACTAATGGCATTATAAAAATTAAGATAAATTACATCAAAATTAAAATAAATAGATTAAATCTCAAATTTGAGTAAAATATAAAAATCAAATAGAAATTTAACCATTTTTATAATCTTAAAAAAAGTAGAGGGATTGGAATTGTAATTGACCCATCATATATTCTCTAAAAAAATGTGGAATACCTTAGGCTATTGATTAAGCTTTTAACTACATTTAAATTAAAAAAAACGAAGTTGGATTCCTTATTAAAACCATCACCTCTCTAGACAGAGATACAAGAGCGATACCATTTAATGAGCAATACTTCTCTTGAACCTTTTTCTCCTTCTTTTGTCCTAATTTAATTTCCTAAACTATACTTCACATGTTAAAAGTACTTTATAGCTAATATAGTATATAAGGGTTACACAACCTCTCTTAATACGAAATCCCACTTTTGAACATATGTCGATGTTAAAAAATAGATAAATAAACACATAAAAATTTACGTGAAAAACTCTCAAATCGAAGAAAAATCGTAATTATTGTGAAAGATAAAGAGAAATCACTATATGAAACCAAAACAAATATTTAACTATACCCGTCAAACACTCTAATTTTTTTTTTTGAAAAGACAAAATACAATGCTTAATACTTGACTTTATGCAATTTTAAACCAAATACTCGAGTTCGTTATATAATCTTGGAAACAAGATTAATAACAGGGGGCTAGCAAGAGCTCCGCCCCTAAATTAGAATTTTAAAATATGACCTCCCAAAGATATAAATTATTAAAATGGAAAAATTATATTTTAACTCTCATAAAACTATACAATTTAATTCTGAGTGGCGATAAATTTTTGTAACTTTTCTTATTTTCTTTCTTCCTACATTTTCAATCTAACCTCAAATGTATTGTGCTTCATTAATAATTAATTTTATTTAAGGCTAATAGACTTTAATGCAGTGTTATTCAAAATGAAGTGGCTACAAGTGATTCAATTAACAACAGTTAAGGTAGTGAGTAATTTTCTTAGTATCAGTCAAATTACCTGCATGCAATCAATGTGTGGTATCCAATCTTAAGCAATTTGGTGAACCATATAAAACTGAACTTCGCTACAACTTTTTTTAATGTCTACTTTAATCATGTCATGCAATCTAGTGACTAGCAAGTACATCATATGCCTTACTTGGTACCATGAAACACTGTTTACGTTTTACGATTTATAAAGATTATTGTCAAAGTTCCTCTAATCAATATCATTTTAGATATTTGAATTTGAATTCTCTCCATAGAACTTAAAAAGTGTAATTTAACTCATCATTATGATGAAAAGCAACGTTCCTGTAAAAAGATAAAATTTATCATAGGGACAAAATTACTTCTTTTTTTATTATTTATACATTTTCCTTATGTTTATAACATTTTTTTTACTAGAAAATTATAAAAGTTATTTAATTTTAAATTCATTTTGAATACTATCGAATTAGATTTTAAATTATATTCTATTTGTTAACAATAAACTAACTTTTTTTAAATAATAAATATAAATTTTATTTTATTGAGATAATTTTGAAATTTACCTTAAATTTCCGATGTAATGTAAGAGCACGTAGGTTCGAGTTCGTTGAAACATATTATCTTTCTATTTATATAGGTTGATAAGGAAATATGAGTAATTCTAGACATAAAAAAAATTAACTAGCAAAATACTTGATGAATCAACCCTCACATTCTTAGGGACGACATCACATAGAAATGAAACTAAAATCTCCTCATAAAAGAAATATCAAATACCTATAAAGATTATAACCATATTAACTATAAACACTAAAAGAACACACACACACACACATCCACTATATAAAGAAGCCAGAAGCCCCCCACTTTCTCACAATTCCAGCACTTGAACTACATCCCATCATTATTCTCTTCTCCCATAATCCAATTCAAAGGTTTGAAAAGCTTTCAACAAATGTAAATGAGCAACATTTTTTGTGATGATCATATCATATGATAGCTTTTTGTGTTTTGCAGAGATGAAGGGCAATGCTAAAAAAGGCCTGAAAAAAGGGCCATGGACACCTGAGGAAGACAGGATTCTTGTAGATTACATTCAGAAACATGGTCATAGCAAATGGAAATCAGTACCAGCTTTAGCTGGTTTAAACAGGTGTGGAAAAAGTTGCAGGCTTCGATGGACTAATTATTTGAGACCTAATATTAAGAGAGGCAATTTCTCTAGTGAAGAAGAGCAACTCATCATTGATCTTCATGCACTTATGGGCAACAAGTAACCTCTCTTTACTTATTACTTTTTTGGGTCTAATTTTACTACTAGTCTCGTATTTTATGTGAGTTGTGAGTTTAGTCCCTAAGCTCCAATTCGGTTTAGTCTTTGTATTTTTAAAATTTTGAATATTTAGTTCTTCCTCAAATGTTAGTTGTTGAATTCAGTAATTTATCGGCTACCATTTGGGTAACGATTGGAATTTTAAAATTAGAAAAACACAAGGACTAAAAATGATCATATTAGAATTTAAGGATAAAATTTAAAAACCACACATAGTATAAGAAGTTAAGAACTAATATAACCTTCCCTTTTTTTACACTTATCTATCCATTATCCCTGCATGCGTGTATAAAATGGTTAATTGCACTAAACATTCTTAAATTATCTCTAAATTTTAAATTGATCTCTAAACTTTAAAATATTCTAATTTAGTCCTTAAAATTTTAGTATTGTATCTAGGGGTAAATCTAGAAATTCTTTTAGGGGTCAAATTTTAATTATAAATTTTTGAGAAGTCAGAACATAATTTTATCATTTATTAAAGGACTAGTTTTTTTCATTATTTATGAGGGGACTAAATAGAGAATATTCCATTTAGGGGCTCTTGCCTTCCCCTTTTAATGTCACACCTAATTGTATATTTAAATCCTTACAGCTACACCTATCATGTGCCAGTCAATCCAGCCCAAAGACTCACCTGAAAAGTTAGAGGATTTGAGTAAAAAAATAAACTCTTTTTCTAAATAGGTCAGGCTTCGAGTAAATTTTCTTTGGCCCAGGCCTGACTCGACCCAAATTTGCAAAAAAAAAAAGCTGTTACTTTTTTCCGTTGTTTTGTCACTGTTTTGGTGTCGTTTTGCTATTATATTGTTATTATTTTGTTTTGGATGTTGTATAACTCTTGTTTTATTATTAATTTTGGTACTATTTTAGAAGTATCTGCTTGCTAAATTGCACCTATGTTAGTTTTATTTAAGTATAAATAATTTTTCTAATTTATTTTCAATTTATTAAAAAATATTTTTTTAATGTATTTGATGTATTATATTTTTTAAATTTATTTTTATATAAAAAATTCTAATATAAACGGGCCGAACCTAAAAAAACAAACCTAAAATATTTGAGGCTTGATCCGCCCCAACCCATCATCACCTTTATTTATAATTAGCGGTCAATTTAAACCTTAAATATTATTTCAGATCTAAAAATCACTAATCAAATTATAAACACATATATATACTTATTACATCATTTTCAAAACAGTTCATGCGTATATTTGAGTTGATGTTACGTCTGACGCAAAGATACAATTAATACGATATTCATATCTTAAATATGTTATTTCTAAATGCTATATATGATTTTTTTAACATTTAAAGGTGGTCTGCAATAGCAAGACATCTCCCTGGAAGAACAGATAACGAGGTTAAAAATCTATGGAACTCACGTTTGAAGAGGAAGCTTATACAAATGGGGATCGATCCAATAACTCACGAACCATTAACTGATCCCAGGTTACACCAGTTGCTTGCCGCTGCTAGCTTTAGTAACCTCATTAACAATCCATTAGACATCATCAATGCCCTCATGTTACAATCAGATGCTGTTGCAACACTTGCTAAATCACTCCATTTGTCTCATAACATGCTTCAAGCTCTAGCTAGTACCCCAACAACAATGGCTTCTCAAGACCCAACAAAAGCTTGTTCCACTAGCAATGAATATCAATTTGGTTCTTCTTCAGAGTCACTGCCTGTTAATGTTCCAAATTTGGATACTACTCCCCAGCCTATTCCTCCAATGGCTCCTAGACCCACTATTGTTGATGATCACCATGAAACCAACAACATCACTAACCCTTCTTCAACTACCTTTCAAGAATGGGATGATTTTATGGATGGTGGTGAAGCAAGTGAACCTTATTGGAGGGATATTATAGAGTATGTATATACCTCTTTTTTTTTTTTTTCTTTGTTCTGTTTTTTGGCTTTAATGCACACCGCTTACTTTTTCTTTCAAGTGAAGTGAAGTTTTGGAAGTATCCTTGCTAGTCTAGTAGGGTTTCAAGCCTTGACCTATAGTATGGGAGGTATAGTACGAGTTTAGATCAGATTTAAATATGATATTAATACACTTTATACTTATATGAGTATAAAATTTTACCCAAACCCACTCATATTTGTAAATGATTAACTCAAATATCGTCATGCGTCTACTAGGGTTCAAACCTCTTATTTATAGCATATAGGTCATTGTAGGCTAGGTTAGGTTTAAGCATGATATTAATACATTTTATGCTTAACTAAGCTCAACACGACATACTTACTCAAGCCTGACCTATATTTTAAAATGAGTATAATTTTTTGTTTAAGCACATTTTCTGAACCTAATGTTTTTGGCCAAACACCCTTAAATTTAATTTGAAACTTTAATTTTTAACGAATAATCTAACCCATAAATAAATCTACTATTAAATTAGGTACTTCCAAGACTTCCCATAAAATATTATTAAGAGTTTAACCTATGATAATTCAAAGACTCTCCCCAAAATAGAATACCCTCAACAAAAATACATTTTGTTGGTTTATTTATTTATGATCCATAACTTCTTTCTTTTCTTGAATTGCAGCCAGGCATCATCTCAGTCATGGCCTATCTCTTAGTTAAGTGGAGCTGTGGGATTGAATAAATACATACGTATATATAAATAAATAAATAAATTGTATGTATGTATACATACATATATATATCAAGAGTTTGGTCTAATAACTTGTCGAAAACCTAGCATCATCAGTTAAGAATTGGTATCTCATTAGATGTAAATTGGAGGAACATAGGTTTAAATTTTGATTTTCATCCACGTATTATACTCAACTTAAACATCTAATCTATATATTTTAATTTTTTATAATTTGATCCTTATGCTTTAGTCGAAATCACTAATACAATTAAAAAGTTCCTTAAATCAATTGATGTGATTTTTTTTTAAAATTCAAATTTTTGTATTTCATTTGAAAAATGGAATTATGATTATCAAATAAGTATTTATGTTAATATTTCATTTAAAATAATCATCCCAACCTCATGGTTTGGAGTTTTAAAATCACATCATCAATCATAGTGATTCGGACTAAAGCATAACAATAATATATAATAGAAAGATCAAATTATAAAAAATTAAAGTAGAGAGATTAAAACCTCAATTTGAGTATAATACAGAGATAAAAATTATAATAAGTTAGTTTGTGTAATATCAACTTGGATTTATATATATTAGATTGTGGGATACTTACATGTGAGTGTAGAATATTTTGATGTAAAATTTTATGTAAGAATCGAATAAAGTGGAAAAGCTTAAGGGTTAAAACTTATAGTATTTTAGATTCAAGCCATGCTACGTTTGGGTTTTTATTTATTTTAGAGTTAATTGTACCATACGTTTTTAAATTATGACACTTTTATTCTAAACCGGTCTTTAAGCTTTAAAATATTCTAAGTACATCCCTTGATTGAGCAGGTTTTTTAAGTAATGAAAGAATATTATTAATACAACCTTGATGGTTTGAAAAATGATTAAAATGCTTTAAAGCTTAAGGATTGTAGTGTAATTAGCTGTTTATATTATAAAGGAATATAAAATACTATTCTTAGGTCAATTTTCAACTTGATTGGACTTTTTGAGGTACTTCTTTCCTTCTATCCAATTAGAGATTTAGGGAATTTGCTTGATGACAGCTAACCTTAGCCATTAATTCTTATTGATGAGTTAATTAAGAGGGTCACGGGGTTTTTTTATTATTAAAAACTCAAAATATATAAATAAAGTGGAAAATTATAAAAATATCTAGTTTTGTTTATCTTATATTACATTTTAGTCACTTATGTTTGAAATGTTACGTTTTAGTCACCTACGTTATCATTTTGTTACGAAATAGCCACTCTGACGTTAAGCTTCATTACCTCCCTAAAGGCAATCTTATGCGACAATCAAAATGGGTTTTAGATTGCCAACTTGGATGTTCAATTGGGATGATAATAGTTTTTCAGTTAAAATGGAAAAGAAAAAGGAGACAAATGGTTTTTCTTTTCCAGTTCAATGTATAATTAATTTAAAATTTTCAATTAATTAAATTTATTTAATTAAAGACCTATTCTCGTCCCAATTGGACAATCAAATTGGCATTTAAAACTCATTTGGATTGTCACGTAGGATTGCCGTTAGGGAGGTAACGAAACTTAACGACAGGTAACCACTTCGTAACAAAACAATAACGTAAAATGTAACATTCCAAACATAAGTGACTAAAAAGTAATCTGAGTCAAACAAAAATGACTATTTTTATAGTTTACCCTAAATGCAAGAATAGAAAATGATAAGGAAAGTTATTTTTAATGTGATCTGAATTTGAGTGGTAATATGAAAAAAAATGATCTAACTTGAATAATATATTTAATATTTTAAAGATAATTTTTATTTTATTTTATTTTAAAATATAATTTACAATAGAGGAAATTACATTAACAGGATTTGAACTTTAATTGTTGAGTTGTCAACAAAAGATTTTAACCACTACTCTTTTATACTATTTTTTTTATTAATCTTGTTATAGGTTTTCATCACATCTGCTCTTTTTGACATAATATCTAGAATTTCCTATAGTACATCCTCGACCCATAAATAGGAGGATAATGCGTTTCAGCGCACTCAAACCTACATCCTCCTACATTGACAACAATGTTCATGCCAATCAAGTTAAGATTCAACCGATACTTTTATACTATTTATAAATAACTTTTTTCATATATATATATGAGATTCAAATATTTTAAGATACTGAAAGATATATAATCTCTTAACAATAAATAAAAAGCTAATGTGTCATTAAAATTGCTTTAAGAAATAAATATAGATTGTGCAGGGGTGAAGCTAGAACAATTTTTTAGGGGGCCGAATGAATTTTTAATTTTTTATAGTCTATATCTTTATAATTTTTAAATGATTAAATTAAATTTTTATAATTTTAAGTGGGGCCAAAATACAATTTTACATTTACTAATTTAAAATTTTAAAAAAAATTAAGGGCATAAATAGTATTTTTCTATGTTAAGGGGGCCAGGGCCCCTGCCAGCCCCTAGAATTGCCTAAAATTACGTTAAATGTTGTGTAATTTTTAATTATTTTCTTTAATCAAGATGAAAAAAAAAAGGGAAAACAAATGCTTTTTAAGATATGTTTTCTGTTATTTTTTTTTATTTTAAAACAATATATATTTATATTATAATTTTTATACAATATAATTCTAATATAGAGGATTATATATTTATAGTTTTTATTTTATCATATAGAAATTTTTTTACGCATTCATGTATGCGAAGCATGTTTTTGTTATTTTTTTTTTGTGTTTTATTATGTTTTGCATAGTTTATTTTTGTTAGTAATTTTTTAAATTAATGGACTAATATTAGTACGATTGTACTTAAGTTTATTATGATAAAAGTATCGTGGAAGTCTCTATAATAGGAGTCAGAGTATATTTTAATCCTTTACTAAAAAATAGGTAAATTAGTCTCTATAATAACTTTCTTGTATAAATGGTATGAGAGAATGTGTACATATTTTGCGTAAATATTAATAGAATGTATAAATGTTTATATATTTTGCATAAATATTGACAGAATGTATAAATAGTATGAGTTAAAGTTGTTGAATCAAGACTAAATTGATAAAATGTATAAACTTTTATAGCTAACTTTATTATTATACCAATAAAACACATCTACAATTGATGAAAAGCTCAAGGGGCAAATGCAGAATTTTTTTTCTAGAAGGGTTGAATTTGAATTAAAAACCTTTGAGAGAGCTAAAAATGTAAAATTTCACAATTTTTCAAGGGATTAAACTATGAAATTTTCATTTTTGAAGAGGTCATAAATTAAATTTAAAATTTTAAGAGGGGTCAAAATAGAATTTTACCTAGGCGCAAAGCCAAAAAAATTTTAGGGAGGGTTGAAATTAAATTATAATTTTTACGATAGTAAAAATGCAATATTACCATTTTAATAGCCTACATCTTTATAAATTTTAAAGGATTAAATCAACATTTTATCATTTTAAAAAGGGACCAAAATATAATTTTATCTTTATTAATATAAAATTTTAAAGCTTCCATTTAGGAGTCCAGAACCCCTACATACCCCCTAATTACACCCCTGATTTTATATTAAAATAATTTAAAACTTTGCAATTTCTGAAGAAACTAAGGAGTCGATTTTTCATTTTGACAGACCAAACCCTTGTTTGCCCCCCTCTAATCTCACCCCTAGTCGTTTGACTTCTGAAATTAACGAGAAGGACCAATATATTTAATCTCGAAATAGAAAGAGATTAAAAGGGGTATTTTAATCATAAAAACGCACACAATTGGGTTGCATAAAATATCGGTACATTCCAAGATATTGCCATGAAACCAGTGGCCATGAGCTTCATCTTTGTCTGTCTGAAAATGAATAAAAGTTATCCATATATAAATGGGGAAATTATTCATTACCATCCCTTTTCAAGTAAAAGAGTTGGCCACAAAAATAGACTAAAAATGTACTGGAAAAATATTTCAAGCTTATCGAAGATGACAAAATGAAAGCCTGTGAAAACATGTGATTCTACTACTAGGAAAATTTATGGCCAAAAAATAAATTACAGACAGGTGATGGGGATTGATCTTTGTCTCCCTTTTTTAAGTGGCTTGTGTTTCCTCAATAGTACAATTCAGTATTGTTCTCGGTTGAAGTTTTGTTTCTTTACTCCAATGAGAATATGAGTACTTAAAATTGTTTGAAGAAGTGAAGAGTTCAATAGGGTGAGAGTGTCCCATCGGAAACCCATTGGGGAGACCAATTTTCAATTAAAACTAAGAAATTTTATCCAATTAATTTAGTCCATTTCTGTTTGAATGGTTTGGTCAGTATTTTTTCGGTTATAAGTTGGTTTTGTTGGTTATTTAGGTTGGTTATCCGTTTTTTCTTTAAATTTTTAAGTTGACCGATTGAAAAAACAACATAATTTAATTTCTTAATTATTTAAAATGGATCTATAATTTATAATTCATAAAATAAATATAATTTATTTAAGTTCAATAGCCTAAGTCGATTAAGACCGAACTGATAGATCTAAAGTTGGTTCAGTTACGTCGATTTTTGAGATGTAATTCGACCGAGTTGATTTTTATAAATTATAATTTATTAAATCGGTTTAATAAGAAAACTAATTGAACCTGTCGGAAAATCGAATGGTTGCCCCTAGCGCAATACATCCTCAAACTATTACTCTCATTTCAAATTGATCCTTAAATTTCAAATGATTTTAATTACATCTCCACACCTTCAAGATTATATCTATTAGGTCATTCTATTGCTCAAATCGTTAATTTAATTGTTAAATGACATGCTAAATCTTATATAACATAATTTAAAATAAAAATTTTAAGAAAAATGATTATTGTAAAAATGGGTTTTTTTAAAATCTTAATTTTAAGGTTTTCGAAGTTTTTACAACAGTTTTATTGTTTTTTATCTTCTTCTTTTTTCCAGATTTGCTTTATTTGTAGTTTTTACTCTTAAAAGTTACGTGATAACATTCTTTTTTTTTAATTTTTAATTTAAAATTTGTTATATAAGATTTTGATGCATCTTTTAACAGTTAAATTAATGACTTTAATAATAAAAGAACTTGAACTTAAATTTAATCAGTATTAAATTTGAATAGCTCGATTCAATCTCGAGCCAAACTTGAACTTATAATTTAATATTCCATTAAATTCTCGAATTTTGAGCTGAGCTGTTGCGATTAGTCGTATTCAATTCGATTACACCCTTAACTTCTACCCAACATTTTCTTATCGCTTTAATTTCAGTATGTAGTATGGTTTAATAATGATGTTGGTCCCTCTAAAGTGTCAATTTTAAAGATTTTCTTTTGGCATTTTTTTTCTTTTTCTTTATAATATTTACAATAAGTTCAAATTGATAATATAGAAAACTAACTATCGATGATTAACCAATTTATATCTATAAGCAATGGCGGAGTCTGAAATTTTTTTAGGGGCGGAATTAAATTGTATAATTTTACTATAAAAAAATATAATTTCATCATTTTAATATCTTATATCTTTGTAATTTTTAAAGGGTTAAATCAATTTTTTATCATTTTAGGGGGGCAAAGTATAATTTTACAGTTACTAATTTAAAATTTTATAATTTATAAAGGGCCTAAATTAAAATTTTACCATTTTAGGGGTTATAAACTAATTGAACGTTTAAATCTATTCTCAAATAAATTTTATATCTATCACTTTGACTACAACGACTATATATGGTATCGATTTGGATGCACTCATGTAAAAATATATTAATTTGGAAATTTTAACATATTAAAAGGACTAAAATCACAATTAACCTATTCAAAATCTTGTGTTCGTGATTTAAGGGTATCATCGTTGAGTTTGATTTGTTAGAAAAATGTCGGTGTTTACATTTTTATTTTGTAGAATACAAATGAAAGGTGAATTTATATATTATAAACAAATAATTAAATTATTATTAATAAGATAATATGAATACGATATAAATATATGTGAAATTTAAATTTAATAAAATTGAATTATTAATATATTAATATTTATATAAATATAAAACCTTGAATTTTAATTGAGATGTGATAAAAATATATAAATATTGATATGGGTTATCGAATGGGAGGAGAAGATGGTGAAGAGGACTGTCAGTTCACCTGTAATAAGTGAAGAATCGGTGCTAAGAAAGAGGTGAAATAAGAGGAAAAGAAGGGAAGAGAGAAGAAGGATGCTCTAGGGTTGTTGTCTAAAAGTTGTTAGGGGGAGGAGTTGATCCCTGATCCCTTGTGCTCTCTAGCTCATATGATAGATCATTGTTTATGCTCTAGTGCTACGTGGTGATTCATATAGTGTAACTACACAAATATCTAGGTTGATCATGTATCAATGTCGTTACTAGTTGTCATCAATGTGTACTATCTGATGTATCTATTTTTGGAATCGTATGAGACAATTATGTCCAGTGACTCTAGCAAAAACTTCATAACAAATTGTTTTTTAAGTTAACTCACCAAGGATTAATGAAGGATTATCTACATGTTGTCCTTCACAAATGGTCTCAACTCAGACCCAACCTAAGGGTCATCTAGAGGTGTGACCGTCCAATGCCCAAGACTGAAAAGGGCTCAAAATATTGTTTTTCAAAATATTTTTTTAAAACTTTTAAAGGTCAAAAAAAAGTTTACCAACTTTTAAAGGACTAAAACAAATCTAACTTTTAAGGGCCCAAAATTTTTTTTAATGTCTTTCAAGGGACCTAAAAAAATATTTCGCCAACTTTTAAAGATCTTAAAACCTCTCTTTATTATTTTACCTAAAACCTCAAAAATATAAAAAACAGACCTATCTCAACTCATCAAGGATTTGCAAAACACCACACATATATAGTATCTGACAGCTTGCCACAACTCATATATTTGATAGGGGTGTAACAATTGTATAATGGTGCAACCATGGAAATTACCAAGATTAAGCCAACGACTAGAGATCAATCATTGAAGAATTTTGTCAAGATAAAATAATGATATCACGTACAAGATTAGACTTTAATATAAATAATAATAAAAACAAATCACACAAAAAATGTTTTAAATAAACATTAATCTTTAATGTAATGCGTTTCATTTTTTTTATAAAATATTTAATTTTACTGCTATTATTATTTTTACAATTACCATAAATAAACAAACCTCTATTCAACAAGATCTTAATTTTATAAGATTCGATGAAAATATTTACATAACAGCTTACGTGGAAATGAAAACAACACATTACAAATTGAAGAGAGGAAAAAAAAAAACCCCAAAAAGGTTGTTCATAAGCTGCCCATGATGAGTAATTGGGAAAAGTGGGTTTAAATAGTATGACAAGCTTTGACACGTATTTATCTAATACAATGATTGGCTGACGTGAGGACTAAGCAGCTGCAATCGTGGGGTTTCGGCGAGTTCATCGAGGCGACACAGTTTATTAGCATTAATTGTGGGTGGAAAAGTGGAAACATATTGGCTTCCAGATTTAAGTTAGAAATATATAAATTCAAAATTAATATTTTGTGCGAAGGTCTTTTACATTAAGAATATGAAATAAAAAAATACGGTTTTTATACGTAAATAATTTAAAAATAATAATTAATTACGAAAATAATATAAGGCATTTGCTACGGTGTTACTCTATATATTGATGGCACTAAATTGAAATGAAATAAATTAAAATATTTAAGACTTGATATTTGAAAAATAATTTACATATCAGGTCCATAGATAATATAAAATAATAATTAATTACAAAAATAATATGAGACATTTGCTACAATGTTTTGCCGGTGCTTTGATATATTGACGGCACTATATTGAAATGTGATAAACTAAAATATTCATGGACCTGATATTGATCATATTTAAACTATCAACGTTATATCAATAAAATCTTTTGTCACTTAGATCGTTAATTTAACTGTTAATTTGGTCAATTGATTATTTTAAATTTTAGATGTTTTTATTTTTATGTTAATTAATTAATGATTAAAAAGATAAAATTAATTAATTAAATAATATTTTATAAATTTCGTAATGACTTTTATTTTTAATTATTCAAACAAATCAAATCGAATTTAATTTAAATTCAAATCCTTTTTAGACACTTCAACAAGCAATAAATATCTTCCTATCATTTATGTAATTCATAATTGTCTTTCCACTTCAAGTGGTTGTTTAGGAGAAAAAAATAAAAATCTTTGCTTCCTAGATTGAAAATGTTGTGGATGAATTTGGGTTGTTTATGAAAATGTGGTTGAAAATTGGTTAATTTTTTCTATTTATTTTAAGGTGATGAGATAAAAAAATATAAATTTAAAGATTAAAAAAGATGAAAAATTAAATCGAGAGTTAAAATGACTTTTTATTATTATATAAAATTGGCAGACAAAATATGTCATTATGCCTTATTGTTATTATTAGTTCGGATATTGTTAAAAATATTTATTTTTTGATTTATGATATTTCTAGATTTAACACAGACTTTATTAATATAATAATTCAAAATTAGTATTTGTTAAATTTAGTTCAACACTTAACTTTTCATTTTATCAAACAACATATTGTGTTGTTAGTAACTATGAAATAATTATATATATATATATATATATAATGTTCACCGTCTCAAGTGTGACTTGGGTTAAAGTCGCGTTAGTCGTGTTTATTGTTCAAAATTTATCCTATTGTTGTAATTCACCATATATATATATATGTTCAGAGGAAATTCTGAAACAAAAATATTTCATCTATAGATTTTTCTTTGAGTTGAATAAAAATAATACAAACATATATATTGTGTAAAATGATGAGCGATTAATTTTACATATTTTTTTATAATTTTTTATTTGATTTAAATTTTAATAATTCAACCGTTTAATTTATCGATATAATTGTGTTGAATATGCATGTAAATTTTTAAACTGAAATTTGACCTAAAATATTATTTATATTAATATATATTACATAAAAAAATTAAGTAAAAACATTGTTATTATAATAAACAATTCAATAAATCCAATGTTCACATATTTGGAAAATAATTGAAGAGAAGTCCCTTTTTTCTGTTTTCTTGTGGGAAGAGAATTTCTTCATTAGTAGATAAATAAAAGGTCCCTTTAGCTTAGGGAAAAAGGAAAATTAAATTAAATTAAGTTTGGTAAGACATGTAATACTCATTAAACACAGTTCTCTTATGAAGAATGTGAGAAACAATTTAATAATATATACAATTTAATCACAAATTTTGCAAGTTTTAATGCATTCTTATTTTAGTTTCTGACTTTTTTTTTTAAATTTTGTCACTTTTATTAAATTAATTGTCATTTTTAGTCGCCCTCCTATTAAAATGCATTGGCCATTGAATAAGATGTTGATGTGGTAGTCTTTTGATTGGAATAATAACAAATTTAGCCCTTAACACTTTACACATCCTATCAAGTTGGTTCTATTTCTAAAAAAATTCAACAAATTTTACCCGTAATGCATATTTTTTCAATTCAGTCCAAACTCAAAAATATATATTTTTTATTATAAAAGACATTAATATCTATATATAATTACCTGGTTTGGATTTGATTGGAGATGAAATAGTTTCTTCTTTTCTTTGGCTAATGCAAACTTGGTTTATAGTAATGAGGAAGATGCTCATTGATCAAAACAATTTCATAAAAGCAGTTGTGGATACTGTGTTTCCTGGTATACGACATTGTTTCTGTATGTGTTGGAAAAACTTTTCAAGCATCTTGTATATTTTTATATCTATTTTTAATATTTTATATTTTTATGTCATTTTTATAATAAATTATATATATTTTAAAGTTTTTAAAATTATAATTTTTTTTTGAATTTTGACTAAATTGACAAAATGTACAAACATTGAAGGCTAAATTTATTGAATTTTTTTAGAATTAGGACCAACTTAATAGAATGTGAAAAATGTTAAGGGCTAAAATTTATTATTATACCAATTAAAAGACAATTACATCAACATTTTGTTCAATGATCAAGGTATTTTTTATAGTGGAGTGATTAAAAAATGACAATTCATCTAACGGAACTGACTGAATTAACAAAAAAAATTCGGTAACCACAATAGGAACACATTAAAACTTAGATGACTGTCTGAGTAGATTACCTTTTAAATTATTTAGAATTATTATTAAGAAATATCTTATAAGTATCAAATTGATATTTTAGTTATAATTTAGGGGCTAAATTGATTATTAACCTTTTATATTAACATGCCACACGATCCTCTTTATGGAACTGAACAAAAATAGACATAATTTTTTTGGCCAGAAAGACATAAATAAATAATTGGTATTATAAATATTATTACATTTGTTTGATCTAGCTTTCACGTGAGCTCTGATAATTGTTTGTGAAGTCGTTTTTATTAGAAAATATATTGTGATCCCAAAATAAGAATATATAAAAATATTAGGGTAAATTTTATCTAGGGTCATTAAACTATTAGTAAGTTTATGTGTTGGTCACTTAATTTTAAAAAAATTCAAAATAATCACTAAACTGTACGAAAATTTCATTTCAATTATTGGGTTGTTAAAATCACTATCGTATGACATTCTTTGTTCGCAAATCAAAAACTCTCTTCCTCTTGTCTTTTACAATTCAATTTTTTTTTTGTAAAATAGCTTTGAACGTCATGAATCTGTCAACTAGAATCCAAACATTTTTTTTTCGGTTCTCCGGTCTGATATTGACCATCAAATCGACTTAGATTTAATATATGTTCTATTCGTCAATGGGTATTGGTCCACCGTACTAATCATCGAAGTATCGCTTGAAGCTCGCTATCCAAACTTTTTTAAAAACAAAACTTAACAACCAACTGAATCAAATAAAAACTTTCGAATAGTTCAATAACTTAAATAAAAACTTTAGAGCAATTCAATGACCATTTTATAAATTTTTGAAGTTGAGTGACCAAAACGTAAACTAACTAATAGTTTAATAGCTATAGATGTAATTTATTCAAAATATTAATATGTTCCAATATAACTTTTTATATTATTAATATTTTAGTAATAAAAAAGAATTTTGGGTTCAGATATTTTAGGGTCATATATAAAGAGGTTTGATTTTTACTGGTTTTGAATCTCAATGTTTATTTTCTAAAACTTTTATTATAATTTTTTTTGTTAAAATTTAAAATATTTTTAAGTTAAAATATGTTATTTATAAAAAGAAAATATTTGAGGTTTGAATTCAAATTTAAGTCAAAAGAGAGAAGGCGAAAGCCATAAATTTTATAAATAACATATTTTAACATAAAAATAATATTTAAAATTTAGAAAATAAATAATCAAACTTACAAAGTCCAACAAAAGCTAAGAAAAATCAAACCCATTAAGTACATGCCTAAAATCGATCCTAAACCCATCAAAATAAATTTTGTAATTAAAAGTTAGATAAAAAATTAATTAAATTGGTCAAATGCCGGCATTGTAACCCTATTTTATAAAATACTTTTAATATATATATTTATGGGTGGTCAATTGGGTCTTAGTTCGATTGGCATGAATATTATTATCAATGCATAAGGACGTGGGGTTGAGTACGCTGAAACGTATTATCCTCCTATTTATGGATTAAGGAAGGGTTACGGGTAATTTTAAGCATTGTTTTGAAAAAAAAAATGATAAGAACTTATAATAAGAGTGTTCAAAAAACAAACTTACGGATGATGAGCGTATTTATTATTTATTTTAAAGAAAACGTTTTATAAATGATCTTATATACCTAATATGATATTTTAAAAAATAAAAATAAAAATAATATTTATCTATACTTATTTTAAGTGTTTTATTGAGTTGATGTCATAGATCAACCGGATACCGACTCAAGTATAAAACTACTAAAATACCCTCTTAGATGCAAATTAAATTATATTTTTATGAGGTTTTTTATATAATAAATCAATAAAAATTTAATTAGAATGAGATTTAAACTTAGAACATCATGCATGATAAACAATTAATTTTGTTATTGTAACCAAAAACATAATAATTTTTTATGAGAAATTTCAATTAGTATATTGCCTTAATATATTATTTGCTACCCGATTTTACCATTTTTGTCAATCTGATACTCGTATTTGAAAAAAAAAATTATATATTTTAGTACTCAAAGATAACAATATTATTGCTTTTTGTATTTAATTTAGGTCTGAAGATTGATTTGATGAAAGTTAATTGTTAATATTATTAATTAATTATAAATTTTCATTAAATTAACTTTAAAATCCGAATTAAATTCTAGGTAGTTAACACCATTACCTTAAAGTACTAAAATGTATAAATTTTATCAAATACATGTAACAGACTAGATAAAAAATAACATAAATATCATATTAAAAAAATATTAAACTTAAAGGACTAAATTATGTATTGAACCTAATATACATAATTATTTTTCATTTATATCAGTATTCAAAATCAATGTTACAGTAAAGTGCCAAAATTATGTAAGACAACGATGGACAAAATAATATTCCATGCACTGTAAATTAAAAATAAAAACATCGATGAACATGTGCGAAGCCGACCATATGAACGGCAGTTAAACACGTAAATTAGAAAATGACGTGAACCAAATTTAATTTAAAATTTCAATTAGTGCTCTTTGAAAAAAAATTAACGTAATTTATATTTAAAAAAATCTTAATTAATAATTCAATTATGATTAATTACGATATGAATAAAAATAAGTTTATAAAAAGTTGATATAAAAATTTAAAATGTTATTGGTTGAAGGAGTAAAAATTATAATGATTTGTATTCAAATTATGGTGGTTGGTATTATATCAATACCGATTGTATCGGTCGATACATACCATTCCAGTCTTCAATCGATACTAAATAGTTCATGTATTATTCCAGTTAAGATTTTGGTGCATTTCGACTTGTTTCAGCCAATACTAACTTGTATTGGTGTGTACCAGTCCGTATTGGTTGGTACTAAATTTATGGTAGACACACAATGTGGTGAAAAAAATTTGATGTTTTGGTGATTAATAGTAAAGTTAATTGTTCATCATGTATAATGTTTTATGTTCAAATCTCATTATAATAAAATTTATTGATTTATTATATAATGAAAAGACAAAAACACCCTTGTAAAAACATAACTTAATTTGTATGTAAAAAAGTATTTTAATAATTTTATAACTAAGTTTGTGTCTGATTGACTATTGGTACAAACTCAATAAAACACTTAAAAGTATTTTATTGATGTTTTGATTAGAAAAATTGAAGTAATTTATATTAAAGAAAAATATTAATTTTGAAGTTTCGATTTAAAAATATGGAGGAGATTTTGATAATTTCGAGGTTTTATATTCAAATTTAATCATACGTGGGTTTGGTTTAAATTTAAAATTGAAAGTATCTGATAGGTTTCTCTATTATTAAATCGATCAATTATTCAATTTAGTATTGCATTATTAAAAAGAGCAAATAATACATATATTATCATTTTATTTTTGCTAGACGTGAGTTCGAGTAGGTTGAAGTATATTATCCTCCTATTTATGGGTTGAAGAGAGGCTATGAATAGTTCTAACCATTTTATCAAAAAGAACAGATATGATCAAAACCTATAATAAGATTATTAAAAAAAATTAAACACGTATTTTTTCTATGATATTAATTATTAAATATAAAATCAAACATTTAACTTTTTTTAGAGCAAATTTAATAATTAATTAAACGTTGAATACAATTTTATAATATTAATTATTCAACATCCAATTTTAATTAGTCAATAGTGATGCGTATGTCAAAGCTTGTGGTTTTCATGGTAAGGCAGCGGAAAGAAAAAAAGTTTGACAAATTTCAACTTTGGTACAATGGGATTAATACGTTTGAGAATCTAAGGTGAACATGAATTAGGTAAAGAAGGATGAAATGTACCACTAATAATATTTAATTATTTTTTTTTCTAAAAAAGCCTTGTTTGGATTTTTTTATTTGAAGTAAAATAAAAATAAAACTACCAACAAAGTCAATCAATAATAATTGCGTTGAGATATTTTAAAATTTACAAAATAAGGTATTATCTCCATTCTCAAATTGTACATAATATCAACATCGAGTGTTGGCTTTGAGGTGTTTATATAGTGACATTGTACTTTTAATCCTTAAATATTTTAAAAATAATTGAAAATTATATAAAATAATACAATAATAAAATTATAATTTAGTCATCATAAAAATATATAATTTAATTTTACTCTGCCCTTAAAAAAAATTTCTAGCATCAACCTGTTTGTGAATCGATTATAAATATACCCCAAAATTATATAGGAAAAATGTGATATTGAAACTTGAATCCAAAATCTAATGACATGGAATCCTAAATCTTAAATCCTGAGTCCTAAACTTTGAATCTTAAACCTAAACCATGAATCTTAAACTTAAACCTCGAATTTGAATATTGAACTCAAGATTGGAGTAAAAAAATTACCAAAATTATGTATAAATGACATGGAAAATTTGTTGAAATGTCGTTAAAAATTGGAAATGGGCCATGGATAATGTGGTGGGAAAGGTCGGATTTTGGTAACTTTTTTATAATGAACCCTGAATCTCAAACCCTGAATCTTAGAGAAATTATTTTATAAATCCTTCCCGCCACATCATCCATGGTCCCTTTCCAATTATTTAATGACATTTTAACAATTTTTTTCAATGTCATTTATATATAATTTTGGTAATTTTTTTATCATGAACTCGAATGTTGAACCCTGAATCCTAAACTCTGAGCCTTGAACCCTGAATTTTAAATCCAAATCATGAACCTTAAACCTAAACCTTAAATTTAGATCTAAACTAGGGTTTGGGGTTTGAGATAAAAAAAATTACCAAAATTATATATCAATGACATGAAAAAAATTATTGAAATAACATTAACTAATTAAAAATGGACTATGAATGGTCTAATAGGATGGGTTATAAAGTAATTTCTTTATAATAATCACTAGTTGATGTACATTGTATGTTTTTGGAATTATTATTTTACCATAAATTTTTATATTTTTTAACACTTTCATATGATTTTCTTTAAAGAAAAAGATAAAATTGTGGTCGTGGAAAGGATAGTTGCGGATTAATTACAAAAATGATATTTTTTTGGGGTGGAGCCTTTCTCATAGGCGCCACCACCTTTTTTTATTATATTTTTAAAAAAATATTATTTTATTAGTAGTGTCTTTCTCATAGGCGGGCACCGCTTGTATTGTTTTTTCGGGTACAATACACAACTCGTGTATATATACGAGTGTGGTATGGGATAGGTGGTGCCTATCTGATAGGCGCCATTGGTGACTCCATCCTTATAGACAATATCGGTGCTTAATTTTTCACCCATTTATACTCACCAGAAAATCAAATGAGCAAGAGATATCCAAAAAATTTAGCAGAATAGAAGTGAGAAGATAAGGAGAATAAAGAAAGAAAGGAAAACAAAAAGAAGTATAAGGTATTTTAGTTTATTTCTTTTTAAATAGAATGGAGAGTTTTGTTAGTAATTTTGTTATTTAAAAGTTATTTTATTAAGTTATTAATTTTGTTAGCTTCTAAATGAAAAATTTTACATTAAAAATTTTATGTAAGTAACTTTTTTACTATTCGAAACTGTTTTGAGAATTTTGAATTTTTTTTAATAAATCTAGTATCGAATATGGAGAATCAATTTTTCGTATGCGTTTATTTCGATGGAGAAATTTTGACAACAACCGTGCGATTTATATTTGAAAGTCGCCAACAAGTAGCAATGAGATTTAATAGAAATATCTTGTTTGATGATATGAAAGAAATGAATAGTGCAAAAATTGATAGACATTGTGGAAGAAGGATCTCGAAACTTTCCTACAAGTTACTAGTTTCGACGGATCCCATAAAATTCACCGAAATGAAACTTGTAGACGATGAAGACGTGGAGACAATGGTCGCTCTTTATTGGGACTCGAAGCAACCAAAATGCACCGATTCAGTTATTTGCTAAGTTAACTGGTGTGGAGCCAATTGAATAGCCCACTCTATTAGGTAAAGAACATGGAGCTCAAACACTATATATGGTGGTTTCGATAACATATGTTGATAGTCAATCGACTATACATGGAATTGACATCGATCTTAATGGTGCACCCAAGATTAGTGTGGTTGGTGATGATGTATACCATAGTAGTGATCATTCTGATCACGAAGTCGATAGTGATAGTGATCTCGACGTGGACGGGGTCCCAGATGGTATTGACGACGAATGTGTGAATAATAAAGAAAATGTTAAAGCGTCTTCAGTCGGGAACCAAATTGTCGCATTGTGGTATACAATAATCCTGGGGCACACATGTTGTGGATAGACCCTGATGCAGCGCACGTGGCCGAGTTTCCGTAGTACCTTAAAATACTACTTGCTCATCGGCTGGTCGTAAATTCTGATCATGAAGAGTTGTTCGTGGGCCAAAGATTCGAAAGTAAGGAATAGTGGATATTTGCCATTAAACGGTATAACATGAATATATCAGTGGACAACAAAGTCACCATGTCTAAACCGACATTATATATTGGGGAAGCTACAATTGGTGGATACGAGTTACATTTATCTAGAAGTCACAGATGTGGGAGATACAAAAACTTGTTAGGCCTCACAGATGCAATTCAACACATGTGAAAGAAGATCATCGAAAACTTGATTCCCAAACTATTTGTACGTGCATCATGCCAATGGTGAAAGACATGTCGACCATTATAGTTTTGATAATGATTACCGAAATGGAGGCACGATTCTAATATCAAGTATCATACTGGAAGGTATGGATAGCTAAGTAGATGGCAATTGAGCAATTGTAAGAAAATTTTGATGTGTCGTACAATGAGTTACAGGGATGGATAGTCGCTAGCGGGAGTACGTGCTGGGGACTATCATTGAGTTGTAGACATGATCTTATTACGGCCTGGATAACCAACTACAACCGGGAAAAAAATCCCAATGGATGTTCTGAATGTTTGATCTATATGTGCATGCATTTCCCCACTGCAAGTCATTTGTGCAAGTAGATGGGACATGGCTATACGGTAAATATACATATATCTTACTTCTTGTGTTTGCTTAAGACGGGAACAAGAACGTAGGAGAACATGGAGTCGTGGGAATTCTTCCTTATAAACCTGCGGAGGTATGTTATTAGTAACAATAATATTTGTATCATCTCTGATAGAGGGAAATGATTAATTGCCACCATTATACATTTCAGTATGCAATGAACATCCATTTATTGCACCCGGTACATCGTGGCTAACTTCCACCGAGATTATAAGAATGTAAATTAGCAGAAATAAGTTGTGACAATAGGTAAAAAATAACCTTATCCTTTCAATATATAACCTAATGTTTTAAGACAAGACTGTAAATTATATTTTCTTAATATATACACAGCGCACAAGCTAGAGCCTCACATTTTTCGACAAAGGATGACTCAGCTTGAGAGTGACATAGAGGGTCACACAAACACATCTTTTCGACAATGGTTGGGTACAATGGAGCTGTGGCAATGGGCTCAAAGTTTCAACGAGGGCTTTCGCTATAGTCATATGACCACTAATTTGGCGAAAGGGGTTAACTCCGTGTTGTTAAAAATACATATTCTGATTTCATCTATCTTCTTGGCTACATTCTACAGGTTGATTACCTTGATGCCAAGAATAGGATAGCACCAAGTCAACTAAATGGAGGCGAGACACGTGTTTGTCAAATATGTCAAGAATGTAATGGTTGTAAACAGGCAGATGGCGAGGTCTATGAATGTAAAAGTACATCCACGACGTAATGAACTTTTTCAAGTTACAAAGACCATCGGTAATCAACTCGATATACCACTTAGGTCCTACGAAGTCGATCTCTGAAATAGACGGTGCAATTGAAGGAGGTTTCAGACACTCTATTATCTATGTGTACATGTCGTAGCAGCTTATGCTAAAGTCTCGCTCAATGTTGAACAATTTATTAACGATGTGTTCACCCTCGAGAGCACATTGCTTGTATGGGAGAACGAGTTCCTCGTGCTTCCTGATCTATCTACATAGGAGGTGTCTCCGACGAATTTTGAGCTTGTCCCAAATAAAAGGTTGCTTAGGAATCTTAAAGGTTGTCCGCAATCATCTAGAATCCATAACGAAAAGGACATTAGAGAGAAATCTGAAGGAAAGTTGTGCGGCGTATGCAAATTACCCGGTCATAATCGGGGTAAATGACCACTCTGAAACTATCATTTTGGACAATCATCGCGGTCGGGTAGAAATTGAGATGTTGTTCAAGCCCTATTAATTACATTGACTACATGTAGATATGATTGAATCTAAAATTTATCTAAAATTTGTTGCAATTAATCTAATTTGAATTACAAAGTTAGTCTAAAGCTTGTTGCGTTTATATTTTTGTCGAATTAAATAACGTTCTTACGTAAATAATATTGTATTTATTATTTAAATTATAAAAAACCCTAAAATTAATAACTAAAATGGCAAAAAAGTCATTACATAAATATAAAGTTATTTAAATTATAAATCCCCTTAAAATTGATGGTTTAATGGTGTAGTCTTAGGGATATATTTTTATGGAGCTCGACGTTTACGTTGTGAGTGATTATGACGATCAACGTTCTCTTCACCCGTATATGGGGTATGCGAAACATAGACGAAAAATCATATTTCTCAAATACCATCGATGAACCTAAGCTGAGAGGAGTGGAGTACGGCGGTGGATACAGGCCGGGAGTAGTGGAGTACGATGGTGGATACGAGTCGAAATGAGTGGAGTGCTGAGGTGGATATGAGCCTGGATAACTGGAGTATTAAGGTGGTAGTAGGCTGAAGATATCAAACTCTAAATAATATCCGTGGCCTAACGAACCCAAGAAAAATTTATTGCCCTCTAAATTTGGATAATAAAAATTATCCCTAGAGTGTAGCTCTGGCTCTGCCTTCGACTCTAACTTTGGCTCAGGTGCATAATGCGAATTTGGAAGGAGTTGCCCAAGTCGTGTCATATACAGAGGGACTACCATCAATGGCCCACCAAACAAAAATGGTTTCCCTATCTTTGAATACCACTGTATATACTCTAACGATGGCTGCAGATCCAAAGCACGATTCATCTGAGGTACCTTCCCCAACCGGTTGTTCCATATTGTAATATGTTCTTCATGCACTTTTGCCGAATCATTTCCATTTTCCCCTCTTGCTAATCCCGTAGATCTCCCCCAATCATACTGGCAGTGTCGGGATATACTGTATGCAACCGGATTGTCGGAGTACTCAATCACTATTATACCACTTCATTGTCTAAAAATTGATAACGAGTGCGCTAATGCACTATATGTTTGAGTGAACATGGGTAGACGCGGGAATAACCTGCATAATTTCTGGAAGAGAATACGACATCCAAATAAACTGCACACATGGTTATATTAACGTGGGTCGAGTGAGATAAAATAATAAAATTAAGTTGATATTGGAAAAACTTACCCCCTCTCCAGCATGATTCTCGATTATTAAACGATATATTGAAACCGTGTATGACCTTCCGATACCTGGATTAGTGCTCTATATACGAAAACAAATTGTGAGAATAATATAATCCGAAAAAAGTCAACTAATTGTTATAATGAGTAAATATTTATCACCTATTAACAAGTGGAAATACATATAATTTGTGACTAATGGATGTCAAGAATGACATCTGGTAAAATGCCCACAACTGCAACAATATGAAGCATCCGCCTATGTCTATCGCAGAAGGATCTGTTGTTCGACAAAGTTCGCGATACAACATGGCTAACATTGTGGACCCCCAACTGTACGAACGACTGTTATGCAAATTAGATAATAAGGGTAAGTACATCAAGTGGACTTTATTGTCGTTTGCATCTGGCATGAGTAAGGTGCATAATATAAGCTCGAACGACATGCATTACCTCTTATTCACTGGCAGTACTAGGCAAATGCTCGAAATTGACCTTTACCCATGAATAGTTTAAACCAATAAATTTTCTCTCATTTGGCAAGCGTCCAAGTAAGTCATAGAAAAGAGTAGCCGGCCTAGAGATCGAACTTATGCTTGTGACCATATTCTTGTCGATAGGGAGCCCGAGCTGCAATGCAACATCCTCTAAAGTGATGGTGTACTTCTCGCACGACAAATGAAATGTGTGGGTTTCCGGACGTCATCGCTCGGCTAAAGAGGAAATCAAGTTGTATCGCATATCAAAGGTCCGGATCAATGCCGCTAATCCGAACCTGGCTAACTCTAAGTATGAAATTAGGCGTTCATCTGGTAGAAACATTACACTATTAACACGGCCTCTGAATATGCGGTATGGGCCTTGACATTATGAAATTAGCAAAATAGTTAATACAATATAATTTAATTTTGCAAATAACATGAGTATCGAATAAAAATTTCATTACCATATCATTAATAGTACTTGATATATGATTATTATTAATCAAAGAACCAATTTATTGCAAATCCGCAATTAAAAAAATGAATTCATTTAATTTGTTGCAAAAAATCCAATAAATAATTTCGAATTTCATAAATAGAAAAACACGGTAAATATCTCATAATTTCCCATAATTTACCTACAATAAAATTTTTTTTATATTAGTTTACAATAATAATATAATTAAAATAAATATAAACTATCTAAATATAAAAAAATACGAATTAAAAAAATAAAAAAATAGAAACATACCTGATTAGTTTCTTTCAAACAACCTATAAAATTATATAACAACAAATTTAATCAACATTTTAATAAATCAATAAAAACTGTCAAATAAATAAAAATCAAATAAAATTACATTATATAAAATTTATATTAAAAAATCACAAAACACTAAACTAAACACTAACAACTTATATAACTTAATCTTAAATTACTAACAAAATAGTTATAAAATTATTTAAAAAAATTATATTACTAAAAAATCACAAAACCCTAAACTAAACACTAACAATTTATAACCTAATCCCATAAATTACTAACAAAATAAATAACTTATAACATTTTTTAAAAACGAAATTACATTACTAAAAAATAACAAAACACAAAACACTAACAATTTATAACCTAATCATAAACTACTAACAAAATAACTATAAAATTATTTTTTTAAAAATTTACATTACTAAAAACTCACAAAAAATAACAATTTATAATAACTTACTAACAAAATATTTAACAAACTAATTTTACATTAATAAAAAATCACCAAAAATTAAACTAAACACGACAATTTATAACATAATCTTAAATTACTAACAAATTAATTTTAAAATAATTATAAAAAATAAAAAAAATTACATTCATAAATAATATTAAACCAAAACCGTAAACACTAAACATAAACAATTTATAAATAATAATTAATAACAAAAAAAATTCACAACATCTTAATTGAACTCTTTAAATTAAAAACAAAATTATTTACTAAAATAATACATTGCCTTTTTTTTTATTCTTTCTTTCTTTTTTCTTTTTTTCTTCTCCTTTCTCTCTCTCTTTTCTTTCCTACACACTGATGCTTCATCTTAGGGGACCATGCTTATAAGAACCCCCCTTTCAAAAATGTTTTTCTTTTTTGAAGAGACTAAACATTGCCTTGGCAGTTTGTTGTGTGCAGGAGGCAAGATAATGTTGAGATGCTGGGCGAACGGTGTGTAAGGGTGAGGGGATTGGTCATTCTAGTGCCGCCTCCCTGGTAGGCGCGACTTGTAGGCGTGACTGGTGCTACCAATCCAGTGGCGTCACACGCGCAAATATTTTTAACCATTATTTTGACCCGTTGACTGTATTTTGACCTTGTATATATATATGTATATATAAAAATATTTTTTTAGTAAACAAATTTATTATAAAAAAATGTGGTGGCGCCTATGAGAAAGGCTCCACCCAAAAAATATACTAGTTTGATAAATAATCCTGCTAATAACGTATTTTCGTATTTAACTTTTTTATATTATATAGGTAAATTAATTGATAGTTGTACTTTTTTTTCTTGAAAGGTACTTTAATTTAGTAATTAATAAGTTTTCTATAAAAAGTTGTTAGATTAAAATTCAACAAATTACTAGTAAAAGATTGGTGCAAATTTAATTTATGGGTCCAAAAGGAAAATATTGGTACAAGTTATTGAATTTCTTAATGGTGGAATTAATCTACTTTGAAATTTTATTTGTTAATTTTGAATTAAAATCGAAAACGTAAATCAATTAATTATAACAAAATTAATGATTTTAAATTGTTCAACCCTAAACTCGAAATGATTTGAACTCAAAGTAACTCAAACACAAAATCAAATGAACAAATAGTTAAAAATGATTTGAACTAGAAATTATCAAATACAATAATTATTAAAATCCGTAAAGACTTACTGGGAAAAAACTCGAGCCTTCAACTTTAATGATTAAAATCACAAATGGCTCGAACTCAAAATCGACTAAACTTAAAATAATTCAAAATTTATCCCTAACCGCAAATTGAATTGATCCGAAACCGGTCCAACCCATCCACCTGGCATATTTATACGTAGATATTAAGTATAAATTATTTTGAATTTTATATATTTATATATTTAAAAGGTTTAAAACCGTAAATTTTAAAGCTCTAGTTTGAATTTTTAAAAGAAAGCAGATGTTAAAAAGAGTTTTTCTTTTTTCTTGTTTTTTTCTTTGTTGGGCATGATTAGACTCGAATTTGGATCTTAAACCCAACAAATTCCCAATCATTTATAAAAAAAAAGTTAAAATTCTTTATAAATTATGCATTAAACAAACAAATTATTTTAAAAATATTTATAAATATATAAATTTATTTGGATTCTTGATAAATGCGGGGTGACTGTGATCTCTAGGTTTTAAAGTATTTAGGGTTCAGTCACAACATAAGTAATTATCATGTGTTCATCTAATGTGATATGTGAATTTTATTTGAATTTTGTTCGATTCTTCGATCATTTGTGCACTTGTTTAAGAATTATTCTATAATTTTTTTTGGATTTAAAATATATTTTTTTAAATTTCAAAAATTCAGGTGACCACCTCTTAATGGTGTTAAAAAAGAAGGTTAAAATATGTTATAAATTTATATATTTTTTATAAATTTGAAATTTAGTCTATATAATTTTATTTTTTAAAATTTAATCTCTTTACCTTTTAGATTTCAAAATTCAAACCCATATGTTAATATTATTAAAATTATTTTATTAATTTCAAGTTCATTACAACGTCACATTTTTAGCTACATTGCTATTGTATGAGTATTCTTTTTTATTATTATTTCAAAATGTGAGACCAACCAATTTAATAAAAAAATTAACAGTTTTAACAATTAGATCCGAATTTTAAAATCTGAAAAATAAATGGACTAAAATTTAAATTTATGAAGAATATAGAGACCTATGACATATTTTAATAAAAGAAGAATTAAACTGTCTGACAGAAATCAAAATTCTAAGATAGAGACCAAATTGAAAAAAAATACAAATTTAGGATGCTTTTTTTCAATTGAATTTGTTACTGTTATTTTTAAAATTGTCCAAAAAAGAAAAGCCAGCATCCAAAAATGATATTATTATATTTTATAATAAAAAACACAAAACTCCAAATTTATTTATTTATTATTTACATTAAAAAAAAAAAACCTAAGCGCTTGGCGATTAAAGCGGCTCGTTTCCACAAAGACATGAGGGGTATTTCAGTCAAAATGGCAGAATCATAATTAACCATTAAAAAAATAAAAACAAAAGGTATTGATTTAGATATTTTTTAGACCAAAGGCTTATCTACGTAATCTCCACCGTATACGGCTCTCAACGAATCCTTACTAGATAAAACCAACCAGATCACGGCACGTGGATGAGAGAGAAAATGAGAAACAAGTGGTGGAGTAAAATGACGAAAATAGGTCCCTATTCCAAGGAGGGAAAGCTTAAAACAAAAAAGCTTAAATACAGGCGCCCCCCTTGAACACAGAAAGCACGGCCACCATAAAATAAGAAAATTAAGAGGCCGGATTTCAAAACCCTTTCTCTTTAAAATATAGAGAAAAGAGGGACCAAAGTGAAAATCGAAATATAGATTTGATTTTCAATCTGCATTTTCAGGTATTTTTTTCTTCATTTTTTCGGTTTTTTTTCCTGGTTGATTTAGTTGTTTTTTTTCGTACTTTTCATTGTTAGATTTAGTTTGAAATAGATTGAATCTATTTTAAATTTTTTGTAAAGAAAATCAAAATATGCCTTTGATTTTCAATCTGCATTTTCTGTTACTTTTTTTTTAATTTTTTTCTTTTGATTTCGTTTTTTGTTGCTTACTTTTCATTTTGTTTTTTATTGTTAGATTAAGTTGAAACAGAATGATTTAAAATTTTCTTTTTTAAGATCTCTTGCGTTTCGAAGCTCAGATTTGGATTTCTTTTGTTACAATCTAGTTGTGTTTTCTCTGATTTTGTTTTCCGACGATTATATTATCTCTTTTAGTTTGGATCTGAAGTGATGAACGATGAACTTCTCATTTGCCGGATCTTAATCTGCTTTTTGTTATCTGTAGCTATCAATTGCTGGTACTTTAACCGTAGATCTTTTGTTTTTCGTTTCCTTCCCTCTATTTCTTTTTTATTTGATTAGAGATTTTAAGATATTTTTATTACAATAATGAGTAAAGAATCATGTCGGCTTATTCTTATTATTTTATTCTTTACTTAAAATAAAGAATCAATACTATTAGGAACAGTTTCAACTTGTTGACAGCTTTAAGTCTACAAGTTTTTAAGAAGCCAGTCTTTTTGTTCTAGGTTTGTGCTTTTTAGCAGCCTTGATGGAAATTATCATTTGTTTACTTTCTTTTATATTTTAATATTAAAATTTTCACTGAAAATCGGTATCGTAAAAAGTAAAAATTAAGCAACAAAATAATTGCTTTGATTTGTAAAATCCTTAAATTAGTAAAATTAAAGCTTAATTTAAGGGGAAAATAATAATAGTTACTCAAATTATAGGTATGAAAATGAAAGCGGTTTGTGACAGTTTAAATAAATGGAAAGGTTCGATTGATTGTCTACTACCACGTGATGACCACTTGATTTCAAAAGGTTCTTTTTTTCCTTCATTTGGTGTCGTAATCATCTTGATTCTCATATTTAGTCAGTTATCACGTTATATATATTTTTTATTTCCAGCCTGTTTGTACTGATTTGTTTGGACAGTTTTATTTATTAGTTGAATCATTCAAAAAATAAAAATTAAAGGTTTGATTTGATTTTTGTATTTTAATATTAATTTTGATGACTAATAAAGTGTTTTTTAATATTTAAAAGATTAAATTAATTTATTTAATAGTAAATGTATTAATTTTGATTCGATTTTTATAATAGAATGATTTACTAAATATGGTCATTATTTTATCGATTGAAGCCTTATTATCAGTACAAGTGTTGGAGCGTATTATTTTATAAATTGTATTGAAATTTAAATAGAAAGATTGTACTTTTAAATATGAGATTAGGTAGGAATGCTGTTCTTTAACTTTTATTTGGTAGTAATCATTAAAATATTCAAATTGGCCATGAACGTGCACAACAAGTGGAATCTGTGTAACACAAGTACACTCCTGTTTCTTAATATCTTATATTCTCTTAATTATAATTTTTAATAATTAGTTTATTCTTTTTCTAGTGTAGAATTAACGTCTGTTTTTCTATTTGTAGATATTTATAATATTATGTAATTAAATTTTTTTAATTTAAATGCACCCAATCTTATGATTAGTGATGTTACTATAGATGGTTGGTATTACCATAAATAGCAGCAAAGGTCTTTAATACATTTCTTAACAAACTCTTTGATTAAAATCCTCTTTTTAAGGTGAAAACAGAGTATATAACTAATGAATCATTTCTTTTTATAATTTGATAAAAATTTGAAGTTTTGATTAATATAATCAAACATAGATATTCTTTTTCTTGTATGGTTAGATTTGAAAGTTGGTGTGGGCGAATATCTTATTTTTTTAGCTTTGTGTCACTTTTTAATGGAGTTTTAAGTCATACACTTCATATGAACGCATATATAAATGTTTAGCGTTGTGTATGAATGGGAGAAAAAACATAAAAAGCAATAAAGTTAAATTATGTTGATTGAATGGTAGAGGTTATCTTTTCAATTCATTGGTTACATATACCATACTTTTCGTGGTGACATACATGACCTCGGGTGCTTGCTTTTTTGTAGTTGTCCCTTATAAATATCTTCATTGCATCTTTCGGTAGTGGCCATTTATTTTCCACTATAGTTATATTCCATGTTTAAAAGTTTACCACTCATCTTGTCTGCCGGCATGTTTCAATCTTTTCTTCTTCTTTTTTTCATTAAATTTGATGTGCTTGCCCTTCTACCTATTTATGATTGACTTTTAAGGGTTAAAAGTATATGAGAATAAGTCTAAATTGAAATAAAGTCAGTGTTTACCGTATAAAAAATGTCTTAAATTTATTTTATTAAAGAGTAAATGTTAACTATATTCTAATTTAATTATAGTACTTAGATTAAATTGATCTATTTAATAATAGTGAGATTAATTTGTATCATTTCTCTATAATAAAGGATCTCTAATTTACATTCATCGAGTTTTAAGTTGTAGTCCTTGTATTGCAAGTTGACTAATCTTCAAGTGTATCCTTATTGCTTTCATATTAGTTAGTTGAGATTGAATTATATAAACTTTCAGATGTCAATTTGCAATTTTTACCAATATTTTACCCAAATAGTTTGTTTTTTTCAAAAATGACTGCTGTTGACCCCTTAGATGTAAATTAGCTGTCACCATATAGCATTGAGTTTATCTCATTTCAAATAGGAAGATGGGTCATTTGTGTTCATCTTATTGTATTTATATGTTACTTCCATTTGGACGTGAGTATTAAATATTATTATATATCTGACACGAATATAATTAAAATATTTCATATTTCTCGTATTATTTATAAAAAATCATATCTCTACATTCGTGTATGATAATGAGTATCGGACCCGAGTACCACTTTAACCAATTTGCCATTTTTTATCCTGTGCAGGGTGTGGAACAATGGGTGCAGGTGGCAGAATGTCGGTTCCTCCAAGTCAAAGGAAACAAGAATCGGGCTCAATGAAAAGAGTCCCTATATCTAAACCACCATTTACTCTCAGTGAAATAAAAAAAGCCATCCCACCACACTGTTTCCAACGCTCACTTATCCGTTCATTTTCCTATCTCGTTTACGACTTCATTTTAGTCTCTATCTTTTACTACGTAGCCACCACTTACTTCCACAACCTCCCTCAGCCACTATCTTTCGTCGCCTGGCCAATTTATTGGACTCTTCAAGGTTCAGTCCTCACTGGCGTTTGGGTTATCGCCCATGAATGCGGTCACCATGCTTTTAGCGATTACCAATGGATTGATGACACTGTCGGTCTCATCCTCCATTCATCCCTTCTTGTCCCGTACTTTTCGTGGAAATATAGTCACCGACGTCACCATTCCAACACTGGTTCCCTTGAACGCGACGAAGTATTTGTTCCGAAGAAACGGAGCAGCATTAGATGGTGGGCTAAATACCTCAACAATCCACCAGGTCGTTTCGTCACAGTCACCATTCAGCTCACTCTCGGATGGCCTCTTTACTTAGCATTCAATGTAGCAGGTAGACCTTACGAAGGACTCGCTTGTCACTACAACCCATACGGTCCTATCTACAACGACCGTGAACGACTTCAAATCTACATATCCGACGTCGGTGTCCTTGCTGTCACCTATGGGCTGTACCGTCTCGTGTTAGCCAAAGGTCTAGCTTGGGTCATTTGCGTTTACGGTGTCCCATTGCTCATCGTTAATGCATTCCTCGTCATGATCACATACTTGCAACACACTCACCCCGCATTACCACACTACGACTCATCCGAATGGGACTGGTTACGTGGAGCCCTCGCGACGGTCGACCGAGATTATGGGATATTAAACAAGGTTTTCCATAACATAACTGATACTCATGTCGCTCATCATTTGTTTTCGACGATGCCGCATTACCACGCAATGGAAGCAACTAAGGCAATAAAACCAATATTGGGAGAGTATTATTCATTTGATGGTACACCAGTTTATAAAGCGATATTTAGAGAGGCAAAGGAGTGTATTTACGTTGAACCAGACGAAGGTGAGCAGAGCAGCAAAGGTGTATTTTGGTTTAGAAATAAGATCTAACTTTGCCGATAGCGTTGCGGTTGCCGATGGTGATGCCTTTAGGAATGTGTTAAATTTGTTACATTATTGTTAAGGATTTGGGGTTTTGGCGTTTGGGTTACATCAATTTCAGATGCTTTCGAATTTGGACTTTGTATGGTTCTCATCGACTTTGTTGATCCCTGCAAAATTGGTTCGAGCTTTCAACTATCAAGTAGTTTTTTTTTTAATCAAATTTATTATTGGTGCCGAGTTATAAAAAATTTGAGTTTAATTTTAGCGTTTAGATTGAGATAAATATTGGAATATCTCAATTTGTTTGGTTTGATCACTCATTTGTTTCGTCATGTTTGATTGCATACCCAATTTTATCTTACGCATTAAAATTCTTGAATTTTTACTTGAGTTGTTTGATTTTGATTTTTATCTATCGATTAAGATTATTATATTTGGCTAGATTCACAAACCATTTAGCGCTAATTTAACATTACTTTTAAGAAGTATTTTTGGAATAAAAAATATTTTTAAGATAAAAACATTGCTAAATAATATGTTTTTAAGTTTTTTAAAAGTAATTTTTTTAGCTAAAAGTAGAGCTAAAATTTTCTTACTTTTGCTCAATTGTTTTTTTTGCCCAAAAATATTTTTAAGAAGTAGCACTAAGCTAAATCTTAAATCAAGTGCTTAAGTTTAAACTTAATGGATTTAGATCATTTTATTATTAATGAAAAATAAATTACTCCCTCAAGAACAACCCAATGTAAGCATTAAGATTCTTAAATGTCCTATTTTGCTTCCTCTGATATTTTTCAACATTAAGTTAATAAATCACTCAATTTAAGCATAAAGTTTCTTACGTGACTCAAAATTCTCAAGTTTGAATTTGATTCTACCATTTGAGATTATGACAATAAAAAAGTTTGAAATTATTAATAGTTAACAATAAAATGTTCAATTAGGCTCGCAAACTATTAAATTAAGATTAGAGTTCTTGACAATATAATTAAATTCGAGTTCGAGTTTGCTGAACTTAAGTAGCTTACGAGTACATACGTAAACCAACCGTTGGCTACACTTATAGTATTTTATTGCCTCGCATATCCGTTGTTTAATTTCTATACAAGCAAAATTCATCTAAACCATCAAAGCAGCATTCCGCTCTTCAAGCAGTCTAGGATTCTATATTCAACCTTCATTTGTTTGAATACCATTCCGACTCTTCATTTTTCTTGAAATTCATGTGTACTACATCTATATTTTACATATATTTGGGTATAAGTATCGGATTATGACCCTCTAAAAAACATTAAAAATAAAAAGACTTATACATACTCGTGTCAGACACGTACTTATATCCTGATACTCATGTTCAACAAATAAACAAACCCACCTGCAAACAGAAACAGAGCAAATTTCCCAATTATGAGGAAGGCGTGAAACTTTAAACAATGAAAGGCATACGATCTTAATCACTTAATTTAAACAAAAGCACGATTACCTTAAAAAGGCCGCCTTCATCGATGGTGACTACAGCATTTCCAGTAACGTCAAATTGGAGGATTTTTTTTTCTTTAATGAATAAACAGTTAGGGAAATGCGAAAAAATGAATACATGAATAAGAATGAATCATCGAAGAAACATGTTAAAAGATTTAGAGCCAAGTTGGTAAATTGAGAAATGATTTAAACATCTTATCCTCATAGCATAGACGGATTTTTCTCGCATGCGAAGAGAATCCGATATTGTTTCTATCAATGGACTTAGCAGCAAAGGCTAACTTCCCACAATTCTGGAAACGTTCATCTCTAATGAAATCAGGGTGCAACATACTTGGCGGATTCCTCTTGATCTTCTTTGTCCAATGATGAACTTTCCCACTTCCATAACTATTACATTCATCCTACATTTCATTCGGAACCCTCTTTCGTTTCTTTGCCACTATTAGATCGATATCTCCAAATTCCCAGAGTCTTATAATCCCACACAATATCGGATATCTCATCTTGAGGCAAACTTAGGCCTTCGCGTTTTATAGCTTTATGCAAGTTGCAGAAGAATTTGGGATCTTGTAGTTTAATATACTCATGCAAAAGCTGCTCGTGGTCCGGTATCCAATTCCTAGGAAATGGGGTGTAATCACAAGATGGAATCAACGACATGTGTGAGAACTGAACACCTTCAATTGCATCAACAAGTCCCATCCTCAAAAGGTCTGAGTATTCAGGTGCAGAATTGTTGCTACTCTCCCTCAATGGACGACTAAGATCACGTGACGCTATCTTATACACCTTGGCACGTGATTTTAGCCTATACCTTGCAGCGTACAGTTTAGCTAATGAGCTACGAATCACATAAGCACAAAAACCAACAACTTTCTTTCGATTATCAGCATATCTGTACCAATCAGCCATAGTTTCAAGAAACTTATTCATCTGGGAATTTGTATGAGCTTGACTTGAGTAAAGCATTGGGTTACAAGGCAGAGGTTCGGGATCCTTATCACCCTTAACAAACTGAAGCCGCCGAAACTGTCGAATGCATTGCTGTAAGCTAGCGGTAACCGAAAGCAAAGTCCCTACACCTTTTTGACTCACAATATTCCCTCCACTAGACGTATAACGAAGAGTCGGGTGTATCACTCTTCTGCAGATTATATGATCCAAGAATTGAATCCCTCTACTAATGTGCTCAATATCCAGTTTAGAATTATCCAACCTTAACCCGAATTTGCTCTCGTAAAACTCGATTATTTCCTTCCTAATTTGCACTGCTTCCTCTCTTGGTCCTCGAATGCCAATCAAGAAATGACCTCCATATCTTAAATAATCCATTTTCCTAGTTTTCTCTCTACCACTAGAAGGAACAAATTCAGGCCAAGAAGGGTTATGACATCCATCATCGATCGTATCTTTCCATATCGAATCGTGCTTAGACGGTCTAAAAAACGTAACTATCCTCTCTTCCATTGCTTGATCCAATTCATTAAGACAAACATTAGCGAGTAAAGGACTTAAAATTCCACAATAACCGTAAGAAGGTACCTTAGCAGCTTCCTCAGGAGCAAAATCAAAGAAAGTTCTTAACCAAAATGGGTCCGGTTTCGGCTCGTTTTTACTCAAAATCCTCTTCTTTGTAGCCTTTCTCTTTTTCCTTCTCTTGCTCTTCAAATCTCCACCACCATCACCATCATTATCACGCTTTAATCTCCTCTTAACGCGCACATTAAGCCCAGATTTAAGCAAATTCAATATTTTCTTATCTTTTACGACTTTTTGAACATAACCCATCATTAAATCAACATCCACATTATCAAATAACTCAGTTAAATCACCTTTTAAGAACCAAAGGTACCCAGCAAAATTACTTCGAATAGTACGGATAACTGTATGAGCATTCCTACCAGGCCTAAAAGCATGAGACTTACCTGAAAACCGGGCTTCAAAAACCGGTTCCAAGACCATCAAAAGAACCTCTTGGACAACCCGGTCTTGGAAACAAGGATCAGGGGATTCAAGCAAGGCTTGAAGCTTCCTCTTTGATGTCACAGTCGTCGACGGCTTGTCGTTCGGGCTACGGACCAGCTGATTGGTTTTGTTGTTCCACTTGAACCGGCCACCGTGAACGACGGCGTTACGGAGGGAAAGAAGGGAATGAAGGGTCTGGGAATGAATGGCGTTGCGTGGAGGGAACGCGCCAGTGAAATGAGCACAAGACCGTTGGTAGGCTAAAACCCAAAGGTCGAATTTCGAAAGGAAGCCGGTTAAGTTCGGGAAAGTGGTGTTTGGTGGTGAAGAAAATGATTTGACCCATATTGAAAGACAGACATCAATCGGGTCCTGCTTCAAAAGACTATATGGATCTGATTCGGATGCTGAGTCGTGAACTGAGAGAACCGGAAGGGAAGAAGAAGAAAAGCGACGGGAATAGGAAACGAAAGGGGAAGCTTTTCGAATTGAAATGCAGGGAAGGTGTTTGATGAATTGCCTCAAAGACATTTTTTTTCCTCTTGTAGACGACGGTTTTCTTCTTCCCAGTTTTTTTAATCATCTATTTGATGGCGCCATTGTTTTCTTGTTTAGATACTTATTTATTAAGGGATAATGTAAATTTAGCCCATCAACTTAGGAATTAAGTTCATTTTGGTATTTATATTTTATTTTGTCTGTATTTGAAATTGAAAACTAGGTCAATTTTGGTCCTTGAAATTGAAAAATATAAAAATTTAGTGATATGATACTCTAAGACATTTTAAAATTTAAAAAATATATATAAATTTTCAAGTGATATTGTGGTACAATCTCTAAGTGTTACATTCAGTATTTTAATAACTGTATCAATAATTAAACAGGTGTCAGACCGTCAATTCTCGATTCAACCAGTATGGTCAATTCGATTGCTAGACCAACAACAACTAATTAATTAAAACTTCATAAAAAACTATAAAAAATGAAAATTTTATTAAACTGGTCTAACTTGGTCAAATGTCGGTTTGCTCCCTATTATTATTTTTTTACCAATTTCAATTAATTTTCGAATCAAATCGATTTAACCCATTTATTTGGATCATTATATCGATTAGTTATTAATCCGTCCGATCCGGTCTTATTCTAGTAACACATATCACATCATCAAATCTTAACAAAATTCAAATTTATTGATCAAAATGAATTTGGTTGCCAAAATAGAAGTCTAAAGTGGATCGAAAAAGTATAGGTACAAAAGTAAACATAATTATCAAATCTAGAGACCAAAAATTATATAATCCCATTTATTTATTATCCACCAATTATTGTTATTTATTACAATATTTATATTTTATATAAGACAATTTTTTGGTATATTTTAAATATCATTATAATTTTTCAATCATTGAAAATAAATCTTATTACTTTTTAATTTGATTTGTACCAAAAATAAATCTTATTTCTTTGATTGGCTAATAATTATTAGTTTCTTTTTTTCATGTTACAAAATATTGAAATGAATTTACTCCCATTTCTAGGTTATTTATGGGTATATCTTTATATATATATATATAATTTAAGAAATTAGGCTCTCTTTTTTTATATTTATCAATATAGGCCATTGTTGAAGGGAGAAAGTGAAAACGTGTCTTATAGGACGCGTTTTCATTGTGGTGCCACTGAAAATAAACAATTCAACTCTTTTGGTTAGATGGTTAAATATTAATGTTTTTGTCCTTAAGTTTTGGTTATTTTTAATAAAAACGCGCCTTATTGATGAGATTGAAAATGCCCTGCAATACACATTTTTACTTTCTTTTAAAAAAAGTCCTATACTAATAAATATAAAAAAAACCACCTAATTTTTTAAATTTTATAAAAAAACAACATATACCCATAAATTAACCCCATTTCTACTTATTATTGTATAAAAAAATGTCGATGTTAATAAGACCTTGGCTTATTATTTAAGATCGAGGTCTAGAGTCATTAGGTATTCAGATTTTTGTTTCATTACGAGCATATGTCATGCATATGATTTGTTCAATTATTTTTGGTTTGATTCGATTCGTAATTCTTTATACTTTATATTCATCAACTATATATTATATTTATATCGAAACTTTTAAAAAAAAGTTTTTAGTTTATTTAAAAGCATAATGTATATTGTAATAATATATAAGTTGATGAATTTCTTTGTGTGCAAAAAATTCTATTGATAAATTCAAAATAACATTGAAATAAAATTTAATTTAAATCTAAAATATTCAAAATTTTTATGAGGAATTAAAATTTTCAATTTTTTTTGTATAAATTCGTATTAATCTATATAGGTTTAAATAATATTTTTATATTTTATCAAAAATACTTTATCAGTATTTTATATTAATATAAAATTTAAATCCCAACGCACATCCCATTCCCATAAAAGTCAAATTTAAGTATAAAAAAGAAGTCTTTAAAAAATCTTATCCTTAACTTTTAAAATTTTAAGAATTTATGCATAAATGTTTATTTATTTAAATTGTAAAAAAAATTGAGAAAAATATATTATTTAAAATTTAATCAAGATATTTGACAGCTTCTTTATAGTCTCCACATGACCCCACCTAGAAATTCGCCACGCCATCATCAAATCCACACTCTAATAATAACAACCGTTGATCAAGACCCAATCATAGATTAATAAAATGAGCACAAATACAGAGAATTGTCCCTCCTCCTTTCTCTCTCTTCTCCTTAGGCTTTGCTTGAATTCTCTAAAAAAAAATTTCCCCCAAATTTATTTTCTTTCTAATTTTTATTTTTATTTTCCCCCATTTTCTCTCTAAAACAAGATGAAAGATCGCTGACCCCAAGAAGCTAGCAATCCATGGCGAGTCAAGTCGCACTCAGAAACCATCCAACTCAGTGACTCTGAGTACTTAAAAAAAGCTCCGAGTTTGCTGGTCAAGTTCGTCGGCTGTTAAAGGCCAGGTCTTCCTTTTTTCTTCAAATAGTTTTTTTTTGTTATGAATTTCCCATATTTGTTTGTTGTTTGATTTAAAGTCTTCAACTTGATGACCGAAAGCTAGGGTTTGGGAGGTTGCTAATTTGGGTTTTAGATCTGGGGTTCATTATATTTGCGATGAAATTAGGGTTTTAATTTTGGGGTTTGATGAAATTGTAATCAAGAAAAGGGATTCTGGGTTTGGGTTTTATTTGATTGTTAGGCTAAAAATTAGGGTTTTGATGAATTTTGTTTAGTTTTATGAATTTTTTATGATATGGGTTTCTTTAATTTTAGGGTAAATTTAAGGTTTTTATCTACGGGTACCTTAAATTTGTGAAGATAATAAAGAGGATTCATTTGTGATTTAAAAAAAAAAATTAAGGGTTTCTTGGAGCCATTTGTGATGGATGCGGAAACATCTGATACAATGAACCTTGATTTGAATCTGGGTCCGGCGCCTGAGACCGGGTCCGGGTCATTGTTGAATGAAGGTGTGAATTTGAATGATTTAGTCGAGAACCCGTTCGATAGGATCCGGGATGCGGTTAGGCGTAGGAGATGGAGATGGCATCAGGTTCAACTTCCTGCTGCAACTCAGAGCTTATCGGTTGAATTTGATCAATTTACGGGGAATTCTGACGGTCTGAATACATTACAAGCAGGTGAGGGTAGCGTTACGGCTGAGGAAAGAACGAGTGATGTGCCGAAAGTGTGTGAAACCACCAATGGGTTTTTGGAAGATGAGGTTCTAGAAGATAAAAAGGATGTTATTGAGAAGGGTGTTAGCAATGATGGGAGTTTTTTCGATTGTAATATATGCTTAGATTTGGCTCGGGAACCTGTTGTAACTTGTTGCGGTCACTTGTTTTGTTGGTCGTGTCTTTACCGATGGTTGCATATGCATTCGGATGCAAATGAATGCCCAGTTTGTAAAGGAGAAGTGACGGTTAAAACGTTGACACCGATATATGGTCGTGGGAAGGTTATCTATGAGCCAGAAGAGGATTCGGGTTTTAAAATCCCTCCTCGTCCGACTGCAGGGCGAGTGGATAGTTGGAGGCAAACCATTCAACGGACTCCTTTAAATCTTCCTGTTGAAGAGATGATTCGTCGTATTGGAAGCAGATTTGATTTGGTACGTGACTTGACTCCACCACGTGAAGCCAGTGGTTCTCGGGAAACCGCAGAACGTACTAATTCCGTGCTTAATAGGATTTTGACATCTCGTGGATTACGTGGAGAGCAAAACACAGTCGTGCCGCTCGATGATGTTGACTTGACACCCAGTAGTACAACAAGTACCGATGTGGTGTCCTCCCGGATTCACTCTTTGTACCTTCAACGACAATCACACTTACGAAGAGCAAGACTGACTTCTCTATCATCGGCACTCAATTCAGCAGAAAGGATGGTCGAGGCAATATTCCGAGGCAACCCGGTGGGAAGAAATCAGGAGCAAGCGCCACCAGCAGTTGTCGATGATCGGGACTCGTTCTCAAGCATTGCTGCTGTAATAAACTCGGAGAGTCAAATGGACACCGCCGTCGAGATAGATTCTGTGGTTTCACTTTCGGCTTCGTCTTCTAGAAGAAGAAACGATGTATTGAGGGTCTCGGATGTCGACAGCGGTGACTCTCGGGCGCATAGGAGGAGACGATTGAACTAGGGAACTAGAAAAATGATTTCACAATGTCATGGACCTGCTTCATAAATAGTTCTTTTAAATTGCATTCCATTTATATTGCTTTTTATTTTATATATAAAGAATTTTCAGCTTTCAAATATATTATTCTCAAACATAATATGGATTGAAATGTTATCTTCCTTTTTCCTATGAATCAGTCCATTTTTCTTTGCCTTTAAATCTTTATTTGTTGATTTGTTGAATCGGTAATTGAATAGATTATTAAATAAATTAGAGAAATATTAATAAAAAAAAGTTGTTCATCGATTCGATCTGATGGTTCAATTGGTTCAACTTATTTTAGATTGTTACTCGGCTTATTTTTGGTTCAATCGGTCTGATCAGTTGGTTTCGACTAATTTATATTTTGCAGATTTCGAACTTGAGACATTAGTACTTATAAGCAATTTGAGTTTCGAGTCGAGCTCAAACTATTGCTTAAAACCAATTCAAGTACATAAATACTCAGAGTTGAAAAATTCACGAGCTTAATTCAATTTTTAATTTTAATATATTTTTTACATTATAAAATTATACTTTTACCTTTATTATATAAAAAAATATAATTATGAACAAACTTAAATATAAAACTTAATAAATGACATTAATCTAATTCGAACTTGAATAACTCTATTGTCTCTAAACCCGAACTTGAGTTTAAAACTCTAACATTGAATTTACCTCATACCAAATAAAGCTTGGGTTACACCCGCAAAATTTATTTTTAAAAAATTTAACTATAAGATTCATCCGAACCTAAAATTCATTTGATCCTAAACCAATAAACAAATTTTGTAATTAAAAAATAAAAATAAAGTCAAAGGAAAATTTTAAATAAAAAAAACTTCAAATAAAAACCGAATTACAATGCCACGTGTAATCTTAGAGGTAATTAACCTAATTTACTGAAATCAAGACCTAATTTTCTCCTTGTATGTAATAATAATATATATATATACATATATCATTAGTTCATTTTTTATAATCAATCCACTTGATATAGAAAAAATTTCTGACCAAGTCCCTATGTATTATTCTAAAGCGGTTGGTTAATTAGGCACAATCAACATTTTCAAGTCAAAATATAAATGGTCTAATTTTGGTTTAGTCCCTATATTATACTAAAATTTAAATTTCAATCTTTCTATTTTAATTTGATATAATTTAATCCTCTATTTATTATTAGTAAATCTAAATTAATAACACTGTTGTTAAAATGATGATGTCTAATTTTGATTGATAACTTTATTACAACAAAAATAGTTTGGATAAATTTTTATAATAAAAATTTGTGTCATCAATTTCATGACAAATGTTTAGAATGTTATCGATTTTAAGGTATTATTAACATCATAAAAATAGAGACCAAATTATTTTAAATTAAAATAAGGACGTAATCGAGCCGAGTCAAGCTCAAATATTATCAAGTTCAAGCTTAACTCAAAATTCGGAACTTGATATTTGGCTCAAGCTTGATCAAACATCTGTTTTTGAGCTCAAATTTGGCTTGAGATATAATCAAATTACTCGTTTACTAATTTTTGTACTTAGGCTCGATTGGCTCGTTAATTAAGCTTAGAGTTAATAATATATATTAAGGAATAACATAATTTAATAATACAAAAATATGAAAATCTTGATAAGGTTTGCGAGCCATTAGAGTTAAGTGTTACTAAAATCGAATTTGACTCAATAATTTTTTGAATTGAGTTCTTATTTCTTTGGAGTCGAACTCGAGTAGCTTGCGAGTACTAATGTCTCATTTGCTCCTAAACTAAAGCAGCGAGATTAAATATCAATATTTAACATAATAGAGGGAATAAAACTAGAATTAGACTTAAGTATAAACAGTGAGTTGCTTTATTAACTTGGAAAGCTTTTCACCGCCTCAACCATGGCGGAGAACCACTCAAAACACCCCTCCGCCACCTCCTTCCTCCTCATAGTTCTCTCATTAATTTCAACCCTCGCCGCTGTAGAATCAAACCCATTCTCTCTAAACCTCTCGCCGTCATCGTTGGGGCTGAAAAAGCCAGAGAAACTAAGCCACCTCCATTTCTACTTCCACGGCGTCGTCACCGGCAAAAACGTGACCGCTGTACGCGTAGCCCAAGCACCAACGACGACCAATTCTTCGCCTTTCAGAGCAGTGGTGGTGATCGACGACCTTTTGACGGTGAGCCCCGATATCGGGTCGAAGCTGGACGGAAAAGCGCAAGGGATTTATGCTTTGACATCGCTGACGGAAGCTAGCTTGTTAATGGCGTATAACTTTGCCTTCATAGAAGGGAAATATAATGGTAGCAACCTTAGCGTTTTGGGGCGGAACCCGGTGTTTTCTGCCGTGAGAGAGATGCCGGTGATCGATGGGAGTGGCGTTTTCAGGTTTGCTCGTGGATATGCTGAAGCAAAGACTCATACATTTGACCTAAAGACAGGGAATGGTGTTACTGAATATAATGTTTATGTTTTCCATTATGAATGAGATAAATGATTCAATTTCTTCCCGACTTTCCATTATTTTGTTACAAAGAGCTTAACTCGAGTATATTTATTAATATATTCAGTGGTATCTTTCTTAATGGGTTAAGTGCTCCTACTTTGAATCTCCCCAAAAGTAAATGCTGGGTTAGGTGCTCCTACTTTGAGAATCCATCAACAGCTATAAATTTGAGTATAAGTAGTTTGAGCATATTATCACCACTGTTGAAGAATTTGAAGACTCTTGATGAATGTTAAACTTATTGATGCAGAGCAAAGGATATCTTTTATAGTTGGATTTTAGTATGTTAAAAACAAGAATGTTTGAATCCGACTGGCCTGTTGAATCGGGATCGAATGGTTTTAAATTAAGTGGATTAAAAATCGATATAGATTGGTTGAATGAGTTAGAAAAACTGATTGAATCAAAATATAAATATAAATATATTTTAAATTTTAAATATGTTATTTTATAATTTGTATCATGAATTAATTCGATATCCATATATGTACGAATAAAACTGTCTATTTATACAAAATGGTAAATGGGCCCTCTATGATCATCGATCATATAAAAAATAGAAAAAGGAAAGCGATAATTTAATCTTTACCAACTTGATCTTTGTTGCCTCCAGCAACAAACATGCATGAACCATTTCACGAAATATGTATCCTGATAGTCCAAAGTCTCGATAGTTAGCTCTCGGTCTTTAGGTCGAAAAGCAACGTCGATGAAGACGTGTGGGTACGCTATTTCGTGGTGAGGATTGTAACTTTCTATGAATTTTCTATTTTTCACTCAACGACGGAATTTTACTTATTTCTTTTTTTGAGGATCGACGAATCAAATGATATTTTTGTTCCAATTTTTGCCTCTTCTTCTCCCTGTGAATCAAACTTTTCTTTGCCATAATGGTTCAGTTCTTATTATTATCAATGATAGAAGTCAGAATCCTAGATGTAGAAATAGAAGGGGGCATACCCCCCTTCTCCATCGAAATAGATGATATTATCGCAGATACAACACATAACATAAGGAATTAACCAAATTTGCCCAATGTAAAGGCAATCAAGAAAGCTGAATAAGGAAATTACTAAAATATCATTACTTTAAAATATTTTCGTTTACATACTCACATCGTGAATACAATATGTTTTTTTATAAATAACATAATTTAATTTTAAAAATATTTAAATTTAAAAAAAAAAGAATTATGGAGCCCATTAAAATTATAATCAATTAACAAATTTTGTAATTAAAAAATTATAAAAATTAATTAAAAAAGTCAAAGGGCTACCCTTTGTTTATATGTATAAATCGTGAGCGTGACCTCACCAATCAGTCAAAACCTGTCCAACAAATCTTATAAAGAATATTAAAAAATTTTATATGATGAAATTCTTTAACATATTTGAAGAGTTAATTAATAATTAAATTTTACTAAAATAAATCAACTTATAAAAATAATATTATTTAAAATATAGTATATAAATATTAAAATTATATATGAATTTTGGTTTAATATAATATATGGTACATAAATTTTGATTTTTGTCCAAGTATATATATATGAAATTTTAATTTAGTTCAATTTTTATGAAACATTAAACTATTTATCGACGTAATATTACATTTACAAATAATCATATTCATTTAAGGTGAAAATAAATAAATGCATTTATTTATTTTTAAAATATGAATGTTGTATCAATATATGAGAAATGTTACATCTAGAGGTGTTCATAGGTCAGGCTTAAGAATGATATTAACATACTTTATGTTTGTTCAAGCTCGGTCTGACTTGAAATATGAGTTTAAAATTTTGTTTAAACCCGTCTATATTTGTAGATGACTAACCTAAATCTATTTTAAACCCGCCCATATTATTTTTTAGTTTTTTTTAATATTTACATATTTTTAGTTCAATATTTAATATAATTTATTCATATATTAAAATTATATATATGAACATATTAACATTTTTTTAATATTTGGATTATATTTTAATTTGATCATTTTTAGTCAGCTCTATTGAACCTAATACCAAGGTTCTTTGAATCGGGTTAGACTAGCCAATCGGACCTGGTGGATTGAAAACTGACTGTGGTATCGATCTGGAGAAAACAATTAAATCAATTGAACTAAAAATCAATACAAATCGATGAAACTGAAAAAAAAATCCTATTAAACTGAATTTTTAATATACATTTTTAATAATTTATTTAATCAAACCGGTTTAAGATTTATCTCCCGCACTAAAAACCTTACCTAATGCATGTGAGATTTATCCCATGACCTAAATCGTTGAAATTGAGACCAATTTTCACCTCCTATGTATAATAAAATAATTAAATAGTTAAATTATATCTTTAAGTCATTAAACTATTAATAAATTTATATTTTGATCATTCAACTTTAAAAAATTACAAAATAATTATTAAATTATTCAAAAATTTTCATTTAAGTCACTAGGTTGTTAAAATTGTTATTTTTTGGCTTTCTCCATTCGCACTACCTATACCACTCAAAAGCTCTTCTTCCTCCCTTCTCTTCTACAATTCAATTTTTTTTCATGGAACACCTTTGAAAGTTATGAATCTGCAAATTAAAATCCAAATAGCTTTCTTCTCAAATCTCCAGTATTAACCATCAGATCAACTTGTATCGAGAACATATTTTTTTCTACTCATTGATGGGTATTGATCCACAATACCAATCCTTGAATCGTCACTTGGAATTAACTAGCCAAATTTTTTTTGTTTTAAAAAAAATCTTAATAACCCGGTGACTTAATAGTTCAGTGCTGTTAACTAGTTGAATAGTTCAACGAGACGATAATTATTTTATAATATTTTAAAATTGAGTGACTAAAACGTAAACTTACAACTAATTTAATGAGTATGAGTATAGTATAACCTAAAATTCATTCTTTTAACTAAACCAATTCAACTAAAAACAAACAACCTAAATCAATTGAAAATGACAAAAAAAAAAGTCTTACCAAATTTCTATGTCGTGATTTATTAGGCACAACTAACTAATCAACAACTCAAAGTGTAAACAGTAGAAAAATAATATAATTATATATAATTTACTTAAAATTTCATATACACTACTTAAAAACTATTTATATTTCAACTTCACTAGCTTTTCACCACCACAAACCATGGCGGAGAACCACCCAAAACTCCCCTACACCGCGGCCTTCCTCCTTACACTCTTCTCATTAATTTCATCCTTCGCCGCCGTAGAACCAAACACTTTCTCTCGCCACCTCTCGCCGTCATCATTGGGGTTGAAAAAAAAAGAGAAACTAAGCCACCTCCATTTCTACTTCCACGACATCGTCACCGGTGAAAACGCAACCGCCGTCCGCGTAGCCAAAGCAAAGACGACGACGGAGACTTCACCGTTCGGAGCGGTGGTGGTGATCGACGACCCTTTGACGGTGACCCCCTATATTGGGTCGAAGATGGTGGGAAAAGCACAAGGGATTTATGCTTTGACGTCGAAAACGGAAGCTAGCTTGTTAATGGCGTATAACTTTGCTTTTATGGAAGGGAAATATAATGGGAGTTGTCTTAGTGTTATGGGGCGGAATCCAGTGTTTTCAGCCGTGAGAGAGATGCCGGTGATCGGTGGTAGTGGGGCTTTTAGGTTTGCTCGTGGATATGCTGAAGTAAGGACTCATGCATTTGATTTAAAGACTGGGAATGCTGTTGTTGAATATAATGTTTATGTTTTTCATTATTAATGAAATTAATGAGTTAATTTGTTTGCTTTTTATTTTTTTTAAAAATTATCTCCGAATTTTACCCCATATATATACTAATTTGATAGTTGAAATCATGTTAGTAGGAATTGGACCGGACTTATTACTTGGATTGAAAATCGATCGATATATCGATTTGAATAAAGAGATTGATCCGGTTTAAGAGTGAACTATTTTGAACTAGTTGAATTGACAATTGTATTGGCTTTATAATTTTTTTTAAATATTTTATTTTAAAATTTTTATGAATTTTAACCGATTAACCGTCGGAATAACCAAACAATTATACGTGGCGTGTTATGTATACATACCTTATTCTTGCATATGGGAATCAATTTTTAACAATAGAATTGAATAAAAATTTTAACAAAACTGATTTATTCATTGATCTAATGTACATGGATTAATTTGTCTAATTTTTTAATAGAGAGTCTGACTATTAGCACAAAGACCTCCATAGCACTTTGTCCTACAAAATATCATTTTTCCTTAACTAAAAAAACCCTTAATAACTCATATTTTTTCATGACTTGGTAAATTTTTTTTAAAAAGTTTATTTTATAAATATAGTGGTAATTTTTATTTTTATAAAAAATTAATGTCATTTTAAAGTTTATTTTACGTGCATGCATAATCATATTTTAAATATCAAATATGATTATACGTCATCTTTTTCTATAACGAAAATTTAAACCAATTAATTTGATCATTTTTTCTAACAAATTTTAGTATAAAATATGATTAAGTATAATATTATAAAAAAAATTACTTATAAAGCAATTTTTTTTTTGTGAATTCAAACATTTAAATTATGTAAAAATGATACAGAAAACATAAGAATAAAAGAAATTATGTATTACCTATCTAAATAAAAAAAATAAAATACAGAAAAAAATATAAATCTAATATGAACCAAGTTTAGGTTAAAATTTTTGTACTCTTTAAAATATTCATGATTTCAAAATTTAAGTTGAACTATTAATATTGTTAAAAAAAATTTCTATTAAATTCAGATTAATTACAATTTTTTTTTCCATAGAACATGAAGACGAATTCATTAATCAAATATAAACAAATGAAAGTAATGCAATATGCCATCTGTTACATAATCACCCTAGATTGGTTGCAAATATGTTTTTCCATGCAACTTTTGCATCCTAGGATCCTAGCTATGTACATTTCATCGAACCGAGCACGCAAACACGCCAATGCCAATGCGCCCCAAGCCTAAAACAGGTTAGTTTCGTATGTTACCCTCTCCCCCCATCGGGACAACGACAAACTTGTGTTATGGAGGTCGGGTAAATGGTTAGTTCCCTAGGGTCACCTTCCCAATTCACAAGCCAACATCAATCGTAGAACCCTTGCGAACGGAAATAGTGAAAACAGAGAAAATAATCTTTGAAAACTGATGGAAAATATATATACACATATATACATACTCGAGAAAAATGAAAGAAGTGATCCAAAGCAAGGGGGCTTGCTAATCCCATGCACTAGTCACACCTGGTGCGTATCCTCCACCGATATCAACCAGACCTCCGTATGCATTACCACTATTTCCTCCGCTGTAGTAATCTAGATTTTTACCAATTGATTCCTCTCGCCTGAAATCACACCCACCGAAACGCCCACCGGATCGTCGGTTCTTGTTACCACCATAAGGAGCTCGGGATGCATAATGGGTAAGCCATGCAGGTACTTCTTGATTTGCTTCTTGCATTAGCTCAGCTAGTGCTCTTGCTAGTGATAAATTGCTTTCATTAAAGAAAGCGGTGGCTAACCCAGTTTTACCAGCACGTCCGGTCCTTCCAATTCGATGGACATAATCGTCGATGTCATTGGGAAGATCGAAGTTGACAACATGAGCTACATGGGGTATATCAAGACCACGAGCAGCCACATCAGTTGCTACTAGAATCGGGGTCTTTCCACTCTTGAAAGATCTCAATGCTAGTTCCCTTTCCTGCATATACAAACAAACCCGTGGCCTTCATGTAAAGATATGTTCCAGCCAAACGAAGGTAAAGCAACACATTGGGAACAGATTTCAACTAAAAAAAAGTGGATGCAATAAATTTTTTTTTTGTAAACCAAACTAAATCGAACAAAGAAAGAAGCCCCCTCTAGATGATAGTATCTTAAGTCGGCAGCAAGGAAAAGCAAAATACGTGTGTGAACTCTCTCATAGCTCAGGCTGCTCAAGCTATATTGCTCCGATTCTCTATTCTTCTTTAAGTAACCGTATGGGAAACCCATGTTCGATGTGAATCCGGACAAGGGTATGCAGATACAACCCTCTTAAGGATCTTCTGCATACATGAAAAACTTAAAAGGAGTTGATCAAACCCATGGTTGGTACATACTCGTATCCAACACTCAAACCCGAGTCCAAATAACTGGAAGCAATGCTCAATTGAGAAAATAAGACTTGCATGTAACATAGGGGAAAAAAAAGGAAAATTATGACGAGTCTATCATATCAATCAAGAAGAACAAAAACGTTATCACATCAAGCAACACAGTACTTAAAATAACAAGAATAGCATTCCATCTAACTACAAAGACCTTATTCTTTCGATTTTATTTAGTATATTTTTTTCTAAACAACTACCTGTTGAGTCCTATCACCATGGATGGTCGTTGATGGGAATCCATTCATGCAGAGCCAGTGTTCCAATGAGTCAGCTCCTTTTTTAGTCTCCACGAAAACTAATGTCAAAGCTTGCTGCAAAGTCAAAGATACCTGAATTAGCACCCGAGACAGTAAATATTAATCGAAACAAATATATCAAGGAAGCAGTAACTATCTTCAATCCAAAGATGTATGGATAAAAGGAACTTTCAATAAGGCAGTCAGTATAGAATAGTCTTGAATTACCTTTCCATGATTTCCATTTTCCCTCTGTGCATGTAGAAGATCCATGAGATGGCTTCTTTTATCAGACTCAAGAACAAATTCAACCCTTTGAACAATCAAATCGGTACTTGAGCCGACCCTCCCAACAGCCAAGAATATGTGGTTCGAAAGAAAATCGGAAGCAAGTCTCTGCACAGTAACCAATTTGCAAAAGAATTATGTGATTTAAAGCAAGACGAAAGAACATTTTCCAATTATAAGTGTTAAACACACAAGTGGAATATATCGAAAAATACAGCTTGGATACTCAAAACAACTGATAAAACGGGAATCAACAAAGAAACCAACCTGTATCTCTCTTGGAAAAGTGGCACTGAACAACATTGTCTGTCTCACACCCCGATTAGGCATATTCATTTGTTCAACTATCTTCCTAATTTGTGGCTCAAAACCCATATCAAGCATGCGATCTGCCTCGTCGAGGGCCAAGTACCTAATTGCTTGCAATGACACTCGGGCCCTCTCTAGCAAATCAACCAATCGTCCTGGCGTTGCCACAAGTATATCAACTCCTCTCTCTAGCTCCCGCAACTAAGTATGGAAAAAAACATTAGTGAACAAACAAAATAATAAGGAAACAATTAAAAGTCAGGAAGGTACTGGTTTGTGAGGAGACCACAACAAGCCGAAAGTCACCAGAGATATAACAAAAATCCCATTAAAACATAAGTTAAGAAGGCCGAGAACATGACTAGATATAAGACATAAATCAAGTTTCCTTTGTGTAAGACCTATGTTACTCTGGCTCTTCATTTTTCTTTTAAGCACCCAATTCCAACACTCATGTCCGACGTATATTTGGACATTGGCATGTACAGTGTATATCTAGACATCGGTTTGCAAGGGACCAACAAGGCAAAAGTCACCGGAGATATAAAAAATTCCCATTAAAACAAAAAGTTAAGAATACCGAGAACATGACTACATATAAGACATAAATCAAGTTTCCTTCGTGTAAGACCTATGTTGCACCGACTCTTCATTTTTCTTTTAAGTACTCAATTCCAACACTCATGTCTGATGTATATTTGGACATTGGCATGTTGTCCAGTGTATATCCATACATTGTTATGTGGATATAACCCTCCAAATACATGTAAAAGCTTTAAAAAGAATTTGAACATACCGGTGTCGGACACATATTGTAAAACAATTCCATTACCATGATAAATGCCAGATATAACAGATCAAATTTGTAGTACAAATAGATATAACAAAGAAAAATGGATCGGTTTAGCATGAGACATGGTTAATAGAACTACATGCATCACGTAATATAGAGTAGGAAGGATTTGCAAAACTTAAATCACATCCTCCGAGGAGAATATATTGTAGAACAATTCCATTACCATGATAAATGCCAAATATAACGGATCAAATTCATAGTACAAATAGATATAACAAATAAAAATGGATCGGTTTAGCATGAGACATGGTTAATAGAACTAAATGCATCACATAATATAGAGTAAGAAGGATTTGCAAAACTTAAATCAATGTAATGAGAACCTGTTGGTTAATCGGTGCTCCTCCATAAGCAACAACCACCTTGACGCCAGTTTGATACGAGAATTTTTTGGCCTCATCGTGTATCTGAAAATGTAGTATTATTATCAGAACAAAAACATATTAAACCATTCAAAGAATTACGTGTTCTTAACAATCTCACACACCTGACAAGAAAGTTCCCTCGTAGGAGACAAAATAAGACCAAGAGGGTAAACAGTTCGTCCTACACGCGTTCTTTGTGCATACGGCTCTCGCATAATTCCACTAATAATAGGAAAACAAAATGCAGCCGTCTTCCCTGACCCAGTTTGAGCACAAGCCATTAAATCTTTACCTGCTAATGCTATAGGGATAGCGTGACGTTGTACCGGAGTCGGTTTCACATACTTGCACCTCCTAATGTTTTGATTCAAAATTTCACCTAAATCTATCTCGGCAAATGTATTTACAGGCGGTGGCACATTTTCACCACTAACTTCCACTGGAATATCTTCGTATGCATCGAAATTGATACCGGAATTCTCTTGTTCACTAAAATTTTGTTTTATATCATCAATTTTATCATCATTACCAAATGGATTTACTTCCCTTTCTCTCCTATCCCAACCTCCACTTCTATTATTCCGAACACCACCACCACCACCACCACCAGCGTTATCTCGTCCCGCTGTAGCATAACTATTCCCCTGTCCTTGACGCCTGAGTTCAGGCTTTGTCCCTCCACCATCACTGCCGATCCAACGGGACCCACCATTGGTCCCGCTAACCGGACCTGACAGGTCGGAAATTGAACCGCTACGAAGGTGGGGAGGGACATAAGTGGAACGAGTAGGACGAGGTAATGAATTTTTGTCCGAAATTGCAATTTCAGCTGCAGAATTTGACACAGAATCCGCCCATGAAGTTCTCATAGTTTCCCAAACCCTAAAAAAAACCCAAAAAACTCCTATAAAAACCCTAATCAAACAAAAACAAAAACCCAAAATTTCAAATCCTTTAAAATGCCATCTTATCCTCTCCTTTTTTTATAGATAAAATCTAATCAAACACAATTTAAACAATGTTAACAAAGAACATAAATAACCAAGACTCGACAAACATAAAAAAATCAAGAAAACACAAATTTAAAGAGAATGAATGAGAGAAACAGCAGAAACCTTGTTCGAATTTCCTTTGGGAAAAATGGGGTGAGTATTTTTTTTTCTTTTTTGTGGGGGATGGTGCTACTTTATGGTGCTCGAAAAAAAAACAAACAAAATCGAATCAAAAGGCTAATGTTTTCTTTCTTGGTTTTTTCTTTTCTTTTCTTTTCTTTGGATATTCTCTTGCGTATTTTTTATGTTGCGTACAGATTTTGTAAGGAGAGTGTGAGAAAAAATCTACGGAAGATAGTTTGGTGACCGTAGAATTTGGTGGCTTGAGTTATAATTATATAAAAAAAAAATTCACCCTCCATAACGGGCTGTTGCCCGTTGGAGACTTAAATAAATTAACTTCTATTTTATTTTAGTCCTTTTATTTTGCTGAAATTCAAAATTTAATCCTTTAACATGAAATAATTAAATTTTCTATGATATTAAATATATTCATGGGTTGGGTTACCCCAAGCCCGAAGGCTCAATCAAAATTTGAGAGAGTTTGAGTGAAAGTATTAAGTCCAAAAAATAAGCTTCAACAAAAAAAATTAAGCCTGTTTAAAATACGGGCTGAGCTTGAACTTGAATATTCAATACCTGAGTCTGACATGTTTTTAAGTTCATGATAATTTATTTTATGTAATTTAGAACATATTAAAAAAATAAACCTATACTAAATATATAATACTACTCTAACGTAAACATTAAAATAATATTAAGATAACTATATAAAAAAATTTAATTAATAAAAAATGTATACATTTATTAAAGATTAAAATAATATAATATAAATATATTTTTTAAAAAGAAAATAGACATGCCTAAAATGGGTTTGGGTTAATCTTTTGTGAGTTTGGATAAAATTTTAAATTTATATTTCGAGTCAAGCCGAACTTAAACAAACATAAAGTATATTAATATCATATTTAGCCTCGACCCAACCATAAGCACATCAAGATAATATGTAAACTCAACATAATTGTAATTATATACATAAACAAATAACAGTAAAAGATATGTATGTCATTGCCTTAAGGGAAACATCTGTTTTTGTATCAATTAACTACTTAAAAAATATTATAAAAGTAGATTGTTCCAATGTGGAATTCTAAAATTTTAACGAAAGGAGAATAAAGTTAATGATACGTTCGTACAGTTAACAAAAATTAAGATTTTGGATTTTGAGTGTTTAATTTCGAGTGTCACATTATGTAAATTATGTGTAGATATTATTCAGATTTATTCTGACTTAAATCTTGTAACATTAAATTTTGATATACATTGGTCTCATTCAAAGTTATTCTAATTTAGGCAAATTATGTCCAATTCATGTTTTGCAATGTTTAATTTTACCTGTAATGATTTCGTATGTCAATCAATATGATCGTAATTTAAATTCTTAAAAGAAAAAAATAAGGGACTAAAATTAGAATTAGATGATAAATAATAAAATTATTAGGCAGTAGTATTACTGAATTAGAAGGGTATTTTTATTATTTAATTTTGACTTTAATAGAAACAGATAATTAATTCCAACGAATTTTCGTTGATATTTTGTTTTCGCTATAATTTTTGTTTGGAAAGGCTTTCCTTTCTTTTAAATGTGTTTCACTAATCTTTTAAATTATTTTGTTCACCCTTTCTACAAAAGAATGTTGGTTTGTTTCCTAATCTTTCGAATTAGTTCAATCTATTAGTCCACTTTTAATTAAATAAATTCATAGATTTTCACAGAAATTATAAAAAAATAAAATCAATTCAATTCAATCAAATTTTTAACTCAATTTAATCAGCTCCGAGTGATTCTCTCAAAAGTCAGTTCAAAACGTTCAAAACCAGTTCAACTCTTTGTTCGGATTGACATACCAATCATTTGTTCTTAATCCGATTGATCCAATCAATCATTCCAGTCTTGGTTCCAACAACTAATAATGTTGCTTTCTATAAATCTCATCCGAAGATCCAAACTCGATCCCTTCTTCGCAGTGGGTACTAAGTTTATGTATTTTGTATTATGATATTAGTATGTATGGATACCAATATGTTAATAAAAAATTATTAAGATAATATTAAAATCTAGTTTAAAATACTAAAATCTTGACTAAAACGAATCAGAACACACCTAAATTTTGACCAAAATAAAACACAATACTTGGTATTGGCTTAGGGTCGAAACAGTGAGCTACTGGTACGGTACCGACAATCATGTACTAAACTGATCAAGGAAATGTTATGAGAATACCAGATATTTTGTCTGCAAGTGATTTCAATATAAACAGATACAAATTTCACATCAATACAAAAACTATACTAACTCAAGTTGGGAGAATATGAAGCTTTTTAACTACAAACACTGGATCTATTTCAAACTAGTAGGATTCATGAGAAATGTTAGTTCGGTTTACGGAATCGACCTTATAAGGAAGTGATTTGAAATTTGAGCTCAAAATCAAAGTGCTACTGTCCATCTAAGGTCCCGAGCGATTCCTTGAGTAGTCTTCGTGCTTCTTCTCGCCTCCTGGACAAACAACCAAACAAAGTTGAAGAACTATGCAAGTAAATTCCGTCATTTTGCTAACTGTATCTGTAGATGTAAGAAATAGTGAACTTGCACGGGATGGCCATTAACACAAGAACCAGTTGAAATTTAAGGACATTTAGGCAGTGACATTGAAAACCTTATGAAAATTCTGAGAGGAATGTTCTTTGTCTCCAGTGAAAGGGCCATGCACTCTTCTACATTCTCGGGAGTAAAATTTCCCCCTAGTGAGCAAGTGAAAAGGGAAAAAAAGACACACGAGAAGATTCGATTTCATCCTAGGCCATTAATCATTATCTCTAATACATGCATGACATCAGAGAATTTCAGTGGGAATGTGATAAATAACATGATAAACTGGCCCTAGTGAACGAGGAAGGGGATAAAAATGAGAAGATTCAATTTCATCCTAAGCCATTAACCAATATCTTTGGCATAAATGATCATATTTCATATAATTCTTCAAAGCATGCTCAAAGAACAAATCATTCTCTTTCGGCAGAAAAATTAGTTGGGAGCAGCATCTCCAATATTTTTAGGAACATACCTCTTAATATCCTCCAGAGCTTCTGATACGGGGTTGCGCGCGGACCAAGATCGAGTTGCCAAGTCACGGGAAACTCCTACGAAAACCCTAAACAATTAGATCTGAAACGAAACAGAAAATTAAAAGATTAGATTTTTGAATTTTCAGATCTGAAATAAAATCCCCAAATCAGCAAAGAATCAAATTGAGAATAGAAATAAGTGTTAGGGTTCTTGAAACCCTCAAGGAGATTGTGATTCTGCCCAATTGAACACCAAGATAGTTTTCCCCAAATTTCGACAATCTAATTTCACCCAAAAAGAGTATGGAAAAACCCTAGAATTTGGGAATTTTTGGGCTGATTCCTTAAGATAGAAAAAGGCTGAAAACACAATAAGAACAGAAAATAGATTAGATAATGATTCAGCACAAGTAGAAATAAAGAAAGAATTGACAGTAAGAAATTAAAAGATAAGTCCTAAGAAGCCTTGAAATCCCGAAAGATCTCACAACTCCCTTCAAACGGCTCTAATCTCCCCTCCAAAGAATATCAATGGCAAGAAGAAGGTTGAAGATGGCTCCCACAATCAAAAAGATTGTTAAAACAACTTCTAAAGAAAACTCAAGAGAAAATCCTTGAAGAACTCAAAGAGAATTTTCACTCAAATCAAATCTGAAATTTTCAATGTAATTGTAATGTAATGTAGGGTGGTTGGCCAAGCCATATAAATAGGCCTTTCAAATGTTTTCCTAATTTAATTAGAACACTAAAACTAAAACTAAAAAAAAAACTCCTAATTATTTTAATATGGAAATTCGGTCAAAGGTCATTTTATCTGGGACTCTTGGACCGAATATTGACATAAAAATTTAAACTAAGTAAATAAATAAATAAAAATAAAAATAAAACTTTACAACTTGGGCCACTTTGACAATTTGGCCTGATTTTCAACTAAGTATGGATGGATTTCTTGATTGGGCTGGGAATTTGCTTATTGGGCCTCGCCTTCAAGAATTTGGGCTTTTGTGACTCGTATCATTCCCCCCTTCCTCAAAAAGATTCGTCCTCGAATCTGAAAAATCAAATGAACTCGACTTTCCTCTATCGAACGGGACTAATGGCAATTGAGTCCACTGAAAAGAATAGCCATGAGATAGTAAATAGCAACGGAAACAAGCTTGTAGTCCAATCATAAGCATAACAGAACAGGTATAACGTATGTGAATGGACAGATTCAGATTACCATGCAAACAATCTAATTTACTCACCACTGCCTCGTCAAATATTTGAAACAAAGATGGACATGTTTTAAGGCATTCAGTCGTCTCACATTGTTCCCACAAACCATGAATAAATTGCGAGTAATAAATCAAATGGTAAACATAATCGTCACAAGTAGGTATTTGAAAAGATTCACATGGTTCACAGAGTTGCATAATCATACCATGCATTAATCGACGGTCTATAGATTCACTCACACATGCATTATCAAAAACAAGAATCTTTTTATCAACCATCAAAACAGATAGATCATCAATAAATAAAATAGGACAGTCAAGCACGTTTCGATCTAAGTGTTCATCAACACGATCTTTATCACTATCCGAGGAGTACAAAAGTGTTTCAAAGGTTTCAAGCATTTTACCTCGATAAGCAGAAGAATAAGGGTCTATTTTACCTTTTTCATTTAAAACAAACATTCGCTCATCGGGGGCATAGTGTAGTCGAATCTCCGTTGTTGAGTTAACCTTTGTCAAATGGAACTCAAACTTCATGTACAACCACATAAACTGTTTAAGGCACGAATATAAATTGAAAACAAATTTGGAAAATTTCGTTACCTTATTCTCCAAAACAGATTTGGACAAATTCGAGGATTTTACACAAGGTAAATCAAGAGAATAACAAATCACGCTTCTTTTCGTAATGACTTTATCAACCACAATCGAAGAGTAACAATTAATCGGATCAAAATGAGGGGATCTTTTAAGAACTAAGTCACCAAAAGTTTTATCAATAATTTTCAAATCTGCACTGGACTCGGTTTCTAAAATTTCCTTACCTCGCTTACCTTCGGGATCATGTAGTGTGATTTCATCTTTGCCTAAGTTGATCGTATGAAAGCGTCTTTCATTTGAGAGGTATTGAAGTTGAAAGTTATCTTTCGATCTTTCAGGAACCTGAAAAGTAGCAACACAAGAAAAATTCATATCTTGGTTAGTGGAAACATTCCTCACTAGCCTTTCCTCGTCTTTTTCTTTTGTTTCTTTTTCTAACTCATTTTCTCTTCTTTCTTCAACTTCTTTTTCAAATTTCTTTTCTGTTTCACATTCCTTTTCACTCTCAATCTCTTTTTGCTCTTTTTCATTCTTTTTTTCTTTTTCCTCACTTGTTTTAACAGAATTTCTCAGTTTGATTTGGTCCTCATGGACTTGTTCCGGAGTGAGCGGCACTAAGGTAAGTTTCTTTCCTTGATGCTTGAAGGAATACCTATTGGTACGACCATCGTGAGTGACTTTTCGATCCAGTTGCCATGGTTCTCCTAGCAATAAATGGCAGGCTTGAATAGGTACTACGTCGCACACGACTTCGTCTTGATATTTACCGATAGAAAAGGCGATGCGCACTTGTTGAGTGACCTTAAATTGGCTTTCGTTGCTAAGCCCTTGTAGTTGATAAGGTCGTGGATGCTTGGTAGTAGTTAAGCAAAGCTTTTCCACCATCGTCGTGCTGGCTACGTTCGAGCAACTTTCACCATCAATAATAACTCTACAAAGCTTACCTTGTACATGGCAGCGAGTATGAAAGAGATGTTCTCGTTGCTGCTCGCTCTTTGGTTTTGCCAAAGAGGGTTGTCCACGATCATGAAGATCATAATCAGTTCTAGGGACACGCCGAGGAGCGCGCCTATGAGCAGGAGGCTGGTTATCCACATCGTCTTTAATTTGATCTCGATATTGAGGCTCTTGATTCAACCGCACCTCATTGATAGTAGCAGTCAACGCTCGAAGTGCAACAGCCTGTTCGTCCAACTGTTGTTGGAATTTTTTAAATATGTCACTAGTATTATCACCTGTAGACATTTTTTTTAAAACCTGCAAAACACTCAACATTCAAAAATAAAAGTTATCAAACCTCACCGTTAATTACTCAAAAAGAAAAAATCAAATTCTCAATGAGGTCGAATTCAATCTTGTGAGTTCTTTATCAGAGTTTATATCAACCAATTAGAGAGTGTGAACCAAACTACCAAAGAATCCTAATTTGCACTAGGATGCCAAAAACTGACGAGACACCAATTGATTCGTGTTGCACCGAGGAAGAAGTTGTGCACACGTTTAAATCCTACTAACACAAGAAACAAGAAGGTGTTAGATAACGTAAAGGAAGAATAAAGGGAAACAAATGAAAACCTACAGCTAAGAATCAATAAAAATTGCTGAAAACAGAAAACCCGAAAAACTGCGGAGTAACTTGACAACTTCGTTCGAGGTGTTCCCGATCTCCAAAAATTACGAAATTAAATCTGGAGTGTCCTTATATATTGAATTTTTTATCTGGAAATTTTGGGCACCAAATTCAACCCGCTAAATCTTTTTTTAAATTTTTATTGAATTTCGTATTTTTTGATTTTTTTGACTTTTTTGACTGATTTTTTTGCGGGAATAATTTTTTTATATTCAATCACAGTGCCAAAAACATGTATGTAAATTTTCAGATCAATCGGACAACGTTTACCCACTCAAATGAATTTTTTTTGAACAATTTTTCTGGGTAAAACTGCCGTTTATGCTTTAAAAAATAGAGATCAGTTTAGAAATCAACCAAGAACACCCAAAACGCCCAAAATCTGATACCAAATGATACGGGGTTGCGCGCGGACCAAGATCGAGTTGCCAAGTCACGGGAAACTCCTACGAAAACCCTAAACAATTAGATCTGAAACGAAACAGAAAATTAAAAGATTAGATTTTTGAATTTTCAGATCTGAAATAAAATCCCCAAATCAGCAAAGAATCAAATTGAGAATAGAAATAAGTGTTAGGGTTCTTGAAACCCTCAAGGAGATTGTGATTCTGCCCAATTGAACACCAAGATAGTTTTCCCCAAATTTCGACAATCTAATTTCACCCAAAAAGAGTATGGAAAAACCCTAGAATTTGGGAATTTTTGGGCTGATTCCTTAAGATAGAAAAAGGCTGAAAACACAATAAGAACAGAAAATAGATTAGATAATGATTCAGCACAAGTAGAAATAAAGAAAGAATTGACAGTAAGAAATTAAAAGATAAGTCCTAAGAAGCCTTGAAATCCCGAAAGATCTCACAACTCCCTTCAAACGGCTCTAATCTCCCCTCCAAAGAATATCAATGGCAAGAAGAAGGTTGAAGATGGCTCCCACAATCAAAAAGATTGTTAAAACAACTTCTAAAGAAAACTCAAGAGAAAATCCTTGAAGAACTCAAAGAGAATTTTCACTCAAATCAAATCTGAAATTTTCAATGTAATTGTAATGTAATGTAGGGTGGTTGGCCAAGCCATATAAATAGGCCTTTCAAATGTTTTCCTAATTTAATTAGAACACTAAAACTAAAACTAAAAAAAAAACTCCTAATTATTTTAATATGGAAATTCGGTCAAAGGTCATTTTATCTGGGACTCTTGGACCGAATATTGACATAAAAATTTAAACTAAGTAAATAAATAAATAAAAATAAAAATAAAACTTTACAACTTGGGCCACTTTGACAATTTGGCCTGATTTTCAACTAAGTATGGATGGATTTCTTGATTGGGCTGGGAATTTGCTTATTGGGCCTCGCCTTCAAGAATTTGGGCTTTTGTGACTCGTATCAGCTTCTTTACGCCGTTGTATCTGAAGTTCTAGAATGTGAATTAGTGTTGCTCTAGCCTGCATAAACAAAAAACAAAAAACAAACATAGAACCGAATGGATTCAAAAGCATTTACCAAGAAGAACAAAAGAAGTCGAGATAATGCGAAATTTTTTCTTTTACCTGATGGGGGCGCAATGAATTCAGCAAGTGGTGCAAGTTCTTGAATATGAGAGATATCTCCTCCACTTGTCTAGCGTATTGTGATGGTCTCTCGACGAGAACATCTGCAAGCTCCAAAATATGTAGTTGCAATTCTCTGTTAAGCGACCTCAATTCCTTCTTGAAATCTAAAAGTGGTCAAAATGTTCTTCAGTAAGTATATCAGCAAAATGAAAATTTTATCGGAGAATTCAATTATGCAACCGTTCTATAACCACGTGAACCCATGGCAAAGACATATTAAGCATAAACTGAACTAAAAATTCACTAAAAAAATATCTCCTAATTTCCACTCCATGAAATTAGATTACACTCAAACATATTCTCATCACTAATTTATACTGTTTGAATACCCAAAAGACTCCTTTCAAAAACTAATAGTGAAAATATTAATTTACTCCTTTCAAAAACTAATAGTGAAAATATTAATTTAGCCCAATTAAGCTTAAAAAATCACCTACAATGGTAAAAATACCATTGAGGTCCTTACACTAAGAGTAGGATTGCATTTTGCCGCCCCCCAACTCAAAAAATGAGCAAATTAATCTCTACATTAGATCAAAGAGCAAACTGATCCTTTAGTTAAAAATTTCATCAATTTCTATTCTTAAAAATTGGTCCCTATATACACCTAGTATAACTTTCTAGTTATTATATCAACCACATCAGTTTTTAACTGTAGAAATAGATGAAAATTTCAACAGAAAGGACAATATACAGGGACTAATTTATACATTTTTTCGAGTAAAAGGGGGCAAAATGCAATCTGACTCCTAATACTAAGACATTCATGGTACTTTTACCCACCTACAACGAGAAAGCAACCATGAACGAAGCATGCTAAAACGAATTCCATTTTACAATTCATAAAATCGATAAGCAAGATATAGAAATTACCAATATTAGGTCCTTTGGGGTAGAGTTGGCGAACCCCTTGATCTTCCAAACTCGGAAGCACATCATCAGTCTACTTCCAAAAGAAACAACATAAATAATTTACTAATGGTAATAAGTAATTTACAAATAAAAAAGGAGAAAAAAAAAAGAAACTGACGGTATAGTTGCCACCAAAGCAAACGTAAGTGCCTTCAATAGGCGGCGGAGGCTCCGGTGCTGATTTAGGGTTTTGTAAGTAATCTTTGTAGAGCCTGTAAAACGGTGGCGGTGGTGGATATGTAGCTGTTGCCATCTCTAGTCAGCCTAACACTTAAAACAAATGTCTGAAAGATTCAATATAAATTGCAGAGAGAACACAAGAAGATGAAGATGAAACACGACGACAAGCTCTAAATCGAACAAATGGCCCAAAAGCAAACCACACCAAAGAACAATAAGCCTAAAATTAGCCATAATCAGAATTTGAATCTAGTGCTCCCATAGTACAATTTAGGAAAAATGTCCAAATTTATTAAAATTAACATTGAGGAAAGCTTTTTTTCATTATTTTCAGTTAAATTGTTAACAATAAACAAAGAAATATGTCTATAAAATTTTGTTTTCTAACACAATTCGAAAACCTAAACAAAAAAGAAGCAGAAGGCAAAAAAAAGGCCGCCGTCAACGGCTGAAGCACAGGTTTTAACCGGAGAAATAAGAGTTACCTGGATTTCAACGGTGAAAAAGCGTCTCGCCGGCGAGGTTATTTATCTGAGCTTTAAGTCGGAAAATGGAAGGCTGTGAAGTCTTGGCTTGGATCTTTGCAAGTACTAGTAGAAACAGTAATTATATTAATAGGAAAATAAGTTGGACCTGCTCTTATAAATTTAAATCTTATTGGGATGATTTAGCAATTTTTGAAAAATTTAGTTCGACTTTGTTGACCTCATCGCCGCTTATCCATCCAAGCTCGAAATCCAATTTACTTTTTTCTGGAAGGACTTAGACAAAAATTTTACACTTGAGAATTAGTTTAAATAAAAAAATTTATGTTTTTTTTTTAAAATATAAGTCCAACTTGGGCTCAAGAGAACTCATTTTTAATATTATAATATATTATTTTATTAGTTAAACGCTATCAATGCCACTAAATTATTAATAAATTTATATTTTAATCTTTTAACTTCAAAATGTTACAAATTGGTCACTGAAATATTAAAAAAATTTTATTTAAGGCTTCGTTTGGATGGGCGATCAATCACGGTGCAGTGCGTTTAACTTACTTTTTGTCTCACTCTACAGTACCGCTACAGTATCTAATCTCACCGCCACCGCTGTTTTTACACTAACCGCAGCTAAACGCACCGCCCATCCAAACTCACCCTAAATCACTAAACTATTTAAAAGTTTTTTATTTAAGTCACTTGATTGTTAAGATTTTTTTTTTAAAAGTTTGGCTCGTGAGCTCTAAGTCACATTTCAATGATTAGTATGAAAGATCCATACTCATTAACCAAAAAGTAAATTTACTAATAGTTTAGTGACCAAAACATAAATTATATCTGTAATAGCATATATTACTATAATGTAAGCATTAAAATAATATATTGTATAAGTATAAATGTTTAATAAAAGAAAAAATATATAAAATTATTAAATATTCGATTTAAAAAGAGTAGAGTCTAAATTCTAATTTTAAAAAGAGTCCAAAGACTTATGACATTTTAATTTTATTATTTCCGTTTCTCGGGCTTTAACTTATAAACGAATTCCGAATTTCTTAACTTTTACTTATTCCCAATAAAATCTTTTAGAGAAGTCGAGACTGTGGTAAATTGAATTAGACTAAAAGGAGGAAAATCGTATTATTTTATGTCATGGTACTGAATGAAAAAAATTTAGTTGCTTGTATAAATTACTTGAAAGATGAAGAAGATGTCGATTTAAAACGAAACGAAGAATCAAAGTTCAATGGAACTCTTTGTTTTTGCTGATGTCGATGAGGGTAACATTGATTGCAAACTGTCGATTCAATTAATTTTAATTTGATTTAATTAATTTATACCGATTCACAAATCAACCGATTTGATATTTTTTTTAGATTAATATTAAAAATCAATTCTTAATCTAACCGATAATTCATGTATCTCGCATTTAGTTTCGAGTCTACAGATTATTGGTTGTTTATTTTAATGAAAACATTTTGTCACTACACCACAAGCTGACTTACCCTTAACCCGCAATCTTCATTCAATAATTAATCTTGTTCATAAAAAAAATTAATAATTCGAATAAAATTATTTAAAAGCTCAAATACGTCTAAAGCTAAGCTAAGCCTAACACTGTTTTCCATAGCTTAATGGAAAGCTAAACATATTCATCATTGGCTTCATTTTTAAAAATAGAAATGCTAGTTAATAGCCCACCACATATTTGGTTTGAGATTCCCAGTACTCCTTAGATTGTTTCACCATCTCTGCACGTTCTGCAATCGCCCTTTTTTTCCAATAATCTTTGTGCCTGTAAACACCACAACATATATATACATAAATATCGAGTTTACACTTGTTGATCTTTGATTGGAGTCGAGGTGGCCGAAGTGGGCCGGAGGAAGAAAACGAAAAGGGATTGAAAAGCGTCAAATGAATCTCAGAGCAAGGGCGAAGCCAAAAATTTTGTTTAAGTAGACCAAGATAAAATTATAAAATCTCAGAGGCCAAAGCTAACAATCTTGTATTAAAATGCTAAAATTATATTTTTTTTTTCATTATCAAAGGTTAAAAAGGATTGAATTGAATTTTTTAATTTTGGGAAGAGCTATAAAGCAATTTTCCCATTTAGCCAAGGGGGCTAAGGCCTCTGCCTGCCCCCTTCAGCTATGCCCCTGCCTCCGAGACACATTCCGATACATGCACTAAACTCGAATTAGTATGAGATATGAGTACGTCTTTAATAAGGTATGCTTAATTTTTTTTATAAATATATTTAGGAGATTATACTCCTTCAGAACTCGGTTCGATCAACCCAAACTCAACTCTAATTGATATGATCATAAAAAGGCAACAATCTCAACCCAAGTTAAACCAAACCGAAACCCAAAATTGACTCGAACCCGAAACTATATGAACATGTAACCTGAAATGACCTAAATCTAATTGACCAACCTAAACAGGATTCAAACACATAACGGCTTGGCCCAAAAAACCCGAACATCAAATCTGAATGAAACGAATAAATAATCTAAACCCAAAATGGCTCGAACCAAAATCGATTTGAAATCACTTAAAAAGTGAAATTAACTTTGAACTAAAATGACTTAAAATTTTTAAAATTCAAATTGACTCAACCCAACCAATCCAATTGTATCTTTTTCTATGCAATGATTTTATAATTTCGCAAGTACTATTATTTTTCCTAAAAAATGAATTAAGTTTTGGTTAAAATATGCCATCAATCCCTATACTCTTCCCAATTTGGGACTACGGTCCCTATACTTATTATTCTAGAAATTCAATCGTTCTATTTTTCAAATTTTAAAATTTAAGTCCAACTATTAATACTATTAAAATTATTTTTTAAATTCAAGTTCATTACATTGATATTCTTTAAGTTACATGACTACTAGTATTTTTTTATTATTTTAAAATGTCACACCAAAAAAATTAATGGTGGTAACAATTGGACCTGAATTTTGAAATCTGAAAAAGTAAAGGGACTAAATTCTTAAAAATAAAAGTACGGACTAAATTAAAAATTTTGGGAATAGTACATGGACTTATGGCATACTTTAACCTTAGATTTTTTCAGTTTTGGCTCACCCACCTTTTCTTAATCAGAAGATCCAGCTCTAGCATGTGCACCGCATTAGCATAAACTCCAGCCTGCATATGACAGAAGAAACAAAAGATTATGACATAAAATACATACGTACATATATGTGTGTATATCGAAGCAAAACCCGGACCTCTCGACAGATGGGACACTTTGAATCCGGGCTCGAGGCTTTAAGTCCTTGAAAGATCATCACAGAAGCGGCTGAGCAAGCACATGATTTGCAGAAAAGATGACCACAACTCAAAGCATATGGATTGAAAACAATTTCCTAATAGATAAAGGACCAAAAAAAAATTTATATTAACAAATTGCATTGGAAAAATGGGAAATTTACTTTGAATTTTATGAGCTTATTTACCAAGCAAATAGCACACTTTAAGTTGTATTCCAGCTTTATTGAATGCGGAAGTATCAACGTCATCACTGGTTCCATTTCATCAAGGTTGCACGAAAACGAGCCGGAAAACTGAATGAACGCTTCACCATCATCTGATCCTTCGAAATTCAACGAAAGAGCTCCTAATTCTATCAGCCATGGTGATTGCAAAAGCTCCAAATGTTCGGCCCTCAGTTTGGACTTGAAGTTCTTCCCATTAGCAGAGCTATGTACCTAAAAACAGATCAAAATCAATTAAATCATCTTTGGATCTTTATTTTGATGTGGAAAGTGATTGAAAAAACGGATTAATGGTTGCATACTTTATCATACTTCTTGAGGATTTTACGGATGGCGATTGCATTCATCGTGATATACTCGATTAACATCAGCCCTTCTTCCACTAAAGCTTGTTGGTCGTTTTTGAAACATTGGCGTAACCGCAAAACATACCGCTGCATCCCTCTGGGGACGTGAAGATGGAGGAGATGTCGGACTCGGGAACTAAAGCATCCAGCTATATCTGTTGCTTCCCTCATTAGTTCAGTGAAGAACATTTGATCACACACTGTAAGATGTAAACAATTTCATTAAAAGATTCTCCAAAAAAACCATGAAAGCCTACTGGCCATTATTTTGCGAAGAAAATTTATGAATTGATATCAAAGTCAAAATCCCGAACTTAGCTCAGTTGGTTCATATAATCATGCTTACAATATGACCTTTGGATTATTTGGGTTCAAAGCTTATAAGCTATATTTTTAGACAAAGGAAGAGCCAAAGTTCTCAAAACTAAAACCCCGAGTTTAACTCAGTTGGTTCAAAGCATGTGAGCTATACCCTGGGTTCAACTCGGTATGTGAGCTATATTTTCAAACAAAAGAAGAACCAAAGTTCTCAAAATCAGAATCCCGAACTTAGCTTAGATGGTTCATATAGTCATGCTTATGATATGACTTGGCATGTTTGGGTTTTAAGCTTATAAGCTATACTTTCAGACAAAGGAAGAACCAAACCCAAGTTTAACTCATTTAGTTCAAAGCATGGGAGCTATACCCCAAGTTTAACTCGGTATGTGAGATATATTTTCAAACAAAGGGAGAACCAATGTTCTCAAAGTTGAAACCCAACTTAGCTCAATTGGTTCATATAATCATGCTTACGATTTGGGATAAAGGAAGAGCCAGAGTTCTCAAAATCGGAATCCCGAACTTAACTTGACTGGTTCATATAGCTATCCTTTGGAGATGATATTAAGAACCAAAGCTCTCAAATTTTAAAAAACCCAAGCTTAATTCAATTAGTTCGACTGATTCAGGTTTAGAACCATTCCCCTATATTGTTCGGACTCTTCATTTTTCTTGAACTACCTATGTCCAAAACTCCAGTCAGGCAAATACGGAGATACAGCTTCAAAGATCCTCTACATACATGAAAAAACCTAAAAAAGTCTAACCATACTCGTGTTAGATACATATCTATATCTGATACTGACACCCGACTAGATTTTGGAATCTATATATATTAATAAACAAATACCATCATATATCCATTATTCCATCGTACCAATGAAATTGATAAAAAAATTAACCTCACCTGGGCAAGATTGGCATTGACAAAATCGAGAAAATGTGGGATTTTGTTGTTGTTCACCATCTGTTTGATCTATTGTGCTATTACCCTCATGTAACGCTTTACACCTTCTGCAACTTTTCAATACTTTTTTAAGCCTTTTGTATTCAACATGAGATACTTTATCTAAAAACCATTCTTGATCACCATGTAAATATTCCTTAAAAGTCTCACCAAATTTCATCTTAATATTATCAATCAAACGAAGAAAAACCCAGAAATCCAAATGAAAATTTTGGGGGGGAGATGGTTAAAAATCTTATGATCTGATAAAATGAAAAGGAGCCCAATGCTTGAGTGGGAATTTTAAAGCGTTGTTGGGCACCAACCAAAAGAAAACAAGGTGCTAGTGATAAGAGAGAATCGAAGTTTTTTAAAATTGTTTTTGTTGTTTATTTTAATGAAGGAAAGGTGGTGGGTTGTTGAAGATGAAAAAGGTTGTATATTTTTGGTTAAAATCTTCCACAAGTCCTTATACTTTCTGAAAATTTATAATTTAGCCCTTACACTTTTATTTTTAAGAATTTAGTTCTCTACTTTTCAAATTTCAAATTTTAGGATCAATTGTTAATACTATTATTTGTTTTTTTAGTCCGATGTTTTGAAATAAATAAAATGCTTACTTAATAGCCATGTAATTAAAAAATAACGTTATAATAAACTTGAATTTAATAAAAAAGTTTAACTGTTTTAATAGTTAGAGGGACTAAATTCCAAATTTTCAAATAGTAGAGAGACTTTTACTGTATTTTAAGCTATATATATTTATGTATTGATGTAAATTAGAGTTCGTATTTGTACTTAAGTTGAGTATTTTATTGATATACTCTAATTTAGATATTCTCAGAGGTGATCATGGGTTGGGCCGGATTGTAACAAAATTTTAAGCTTGTTTGGTAGACTCAACCTGCTCATATTAAAATTTTTTATATAAAAAAATTAAAAAATATAAAACATCAAATACACTAAAAAATTAAAATAAATGTTTCTCAACAAATTGAAAATAATATACTGAAATAATATATTAAGATAAGTGTAACTTAACAAGCAAATATTTCTAAAATAGTAGCAAAATTAACAATAAAACAAAAGTTAAACAACATTCATATAATAACAATAAAATAGTAGCAAAATAGTAAAGAAATAGTGGCAAAACAACAACATTTTTTTTTGTAAATTCAGATCGAATCAAACCTAGGCAAAAAAACCTTACTCAAGACTCGACCCACTTTTTAAACAGGCTTTATATTTTTGCCCAGACTCTTCTACTTTTTGGGCGAATTTTCAAGCCAAGCTACCATGATCAAGCCTAGTCAGGGTGTGTTTGGCAATGCTTTTGAAAAGTGCTTTTAAAAAGTGCTGTGGAAAAGTGCTTTTGAAAATTTTAGGTGTTTGGTATTGCTGTTAAAAAGTGTTTTGGGGGAATAAAATGTCCATTTTAGACATGGTATTATAAAGTAGTAAATATGTATTTAAATAATGTTTAAATTAGTCAATATTATGATATTTTAGCAATAATATAAAATAATTTATTATAAATTATTGTTAAAAAATTAATATATAATATTAATTTTAAATATTTCTAAGTAATTAATATTAATTATTTATTAAATTTAATTAGAATATATAAACTATATTAAAATATTAAAATGGTAAAATATTAGAGTATATTTCATAATTATTTCATAAAATCAAATAATCAGAAAATAAAAACTAAAGCATAATGAAAAATTAGAAAAAGAAGAGAAGAAAAAGATAGAGTACTAGTGGAGAAGAGAAGATAGAGAGAACAATTTCAGACAAAGAATTGGGAAAGTTCTACCGTGAAGGAGATAGGTTAAAACGGTAAAATACCAACCCAAATGAACTTCAGGCTTGGAAAAGCTAAAATAAATGGCTTTTTCATCTGTAAAAAAGACCTTAAATTAAGTTAAAAAAGTTGTCAAACTGATGGTTGTTCTTCATTGCTTTTTAGATAAAAGCACTTTTTTGGTAAAAATGTTCATTCCAAAAGCAATGAAGAACAAGGCCTCAATCTTAGTATCTATATTTTTTAAATTTTAAAATATTAGTCCTCAACAAATGATAATTATTAGATTTATTAAGTTCAGTTATGTTTATTTTCTAAAATCTGATGCTATAAACATCTTATTATATGTAAAATGTAATGTAAATTTATCATTTTTCACCTATTATACATTAAAAATCTAGCTAATGGGTCAAATACTATTATTTTAATCAACCACTACTAGCGGTTAATTTGAGGAGTGAATGCAGGGGCCTCCCCAAATGGAAAATTAACATTTTAGTCCGCTATAAATAATGAAATTATAAATTAATATATGGTAAATTTATACTTTAACCTTAAAAAATATTTTAGTCCTTTTAAAAATAATGAGATTGTAAATTAATAAATAATAGAATTATAGTTTAATCTCTCAAAAATTTATAATTCAGTTCTAGCCTTAGTAAAAAGAAATTCCCTAATTTGCCTTTGACTAATGTTGTCTAAGTTGATATTAAATTTTCAAAATTTGAAAAGTAAAAAGACTAATACCAACTAATTTGGAAAATACAAAAATTAAAATTGATCAATTAAAGTACAAACATGAGCGTATCCAAAATTTAATTATAATTTTTTCATAGATCAAAATATAGATTTATTATGTATTAATTTATAATATTATCATTTTAAGGGACTAAAATACAAATTTACTATATTTAATTTATATTTTCCTTATTTATAAAAGGATTGAATAGAAAACTTTCATTCAGAGAGAGTCAAAGAGAGAGTCAATGTGCAACTTCACTATATAGAAATTTATAATTTCTCTATTTATAAAAGTACTAAATTAAAAAAAAATTATTTTTGGGCCGTCCCTCATATTTACCTCTGCGTATAAAGATTAAATACACTAATTTTATAAAGTATAGGGACTAATAACGGAATTAAAGCTATGATTGTGAAAAGGTTGAAAAAGGGTAGAAAGTGTTCGTTTTCGTGAAGAAAGATGGGAAGGCTCAAAAAACACAACAACGACCGGTCGCCTTGTCACTTCGGGATTAACAACGTTAGCAGTGGCCGACATTTGGCACCTGATGCACTTTCCTACTTTATAATGATATATTAATAAAGCATTTTGTTGTCGGCGAGTGTGCCACCATCCTACACAACTTGCCCTACATTTGATTTTGTTCTTTGCGATATTTAATAGATATTTTATTATATTTTTTATGATTTGGAATATTATAGATTTTTTTATGCCTCATCATGAGTTGGATGGAATCAAGTTGATGTAGAATTTTATATTTTTTCTAAGTTCGATTAAAATATGAAGTTAAAATTTTATTTAAGCTTAAATTAAATTAAAAATGTTAAATCTAACTCGGCCCGCTTATAATAATCTTTTTTAAATTATGTTTATAAAAATAAATTTTAAAAATATAATAATTAAATACACAAATATATTAAAATAAAAATTTCTCAACAAGTTAAAAATACATTAAAAAAATATAGTCATGTGATTCGGGTTAGGCTCTAGTCTAAATCAAAAAAATTCTACTCGAGGCCTAGCCTATTTAGAAAATGAATATTATTTTTCTAAACCTATTTTTCAAGTTTATATTTTTATTCAAACTCTTCCAATGCCAATGATCTAACCCAATCATGGGTCTAGTTCCATTTTATTCTTCAATCACCAATTGTTGTTTCTGATATGAAGAGGCTCAGTTCGGAATAATAATGTCATGACTTTTAATTAGGCCTTTTTCTTTTCCTATTGGATAAAGACGAATCCAAGACACTCGGACGAATCCAAGAGAGTAGGACGAATCCAGGAGAGTAGGAAAGGGCCATGGCGCTCAAAAAAGAAAAAAATTCAATTAAATCCTCTTATAAATAGATAAATTATAAATTAATATATAATAAAATTATATTTTAATCCTCTAAAATATTTATTTTTTAATTCGATCTTTAAGTGAGTAAGTTATGAATTAATATAGAATAAAATTGCACTTTAATTCCCTAAATGAAAATAAAATAAAACTGTTAAATCCATTAAAAATATAAAATTACAAATTAATATATAATAAACTTATATTTTAATTTATGAAAAAATTATAATTAAATTATAAGGTGTAAAAAAATATTTATAGATTCACCTTGACTGCTGGAGGCTTTTCTCAAATGGTGTTGACTGCTTCGCTCCGACGACTTTTTCACTCTTTTGTTTTATTTGGGTTGTGTTCCATGCTTGAGGGTGAAGACGATGGCTCCTTCAATGGAGTCCGTGATGACTCTTTTTTTTTTCTTGAGATTTTTCAAAAATTTCACGTCACTTTAAAACAAGATAAATCAGTATTCTTTTTAACAGTTCATTTATGGTTTTAATTATTTACTTTCAATTTTGATGTATAAAGATTAAATCCTCCTAATAAAGGGGCTAATTGCATTTACACCTCAAATACAAGACTCATCAAGTAATTTAACCATTAATTGTAAATTCCACAATTGGCCACCCAACTTGCATAAATTTTCATTTTGAGTACCAAAAAAATTGCAAAATGGGCATTGTTGTTAACAATCATTTTCATTTCAGTCACCTGTAGTTAACTCAATGTTATTTTACACTTATTTTAGTCACCAAACTTTAATAACTTTTCAATTGGTCACTCATTTTATCTTTTTAATAATTAAATTTTGTTTTTAAAAAGTAAAATAAAAATTTTAAAAAGTAAATGAATGACAAAATGAAAATTTATTAGAGTTGGGTGATTAAACGAGTGCACAACAAAATTGAATTAACAGGGTGACCAAAATGAAAATTTATTAAAGTTGAGTGACCAAATATGTAATTTAATCTTCATTATATCATGTCTGTATATGGCTCCAGAATTTTTTTTTTTTAAAGCCTGCTTTTGTTCTTCAGTCTTGTTTTTAAATAATATAATGCATCGAAAAACATCCTTAAAAATTCATGGGTTTTGTCTGAAATAAACAAATTTGTAATAACCAGACGATGAATAGCAGCATCAATATCAGCAACAAAGTGTTGAACACATTAAGGTTAAAGAACCCAAAGCTTTTATTACTCGAATCCTGCAACAATTTATCTCAATTGAAGATCATCCATGGTTATATGATAAGAACCCATATCATTTTCGACATTTTCGCAGCTAGTCGATTGATTTCCCTTTGTATAAACAACCCTTCATTCGGGCCATTTTCATTAAATTATGCTCACAATATTTTTTCCCAAATCGAAACCCCAAATCTTTTTATGTACAATGCTTTGATCAAAGGGTTTTCTGGTGAAAACCCAATTAAGGGTTTCGAGTTTTACGTTCGAATGTTGAGGGCTAACATTGTTCCCGATAATCTTAGTTTTCCATTTTTGGTAAGGGCTTGTGCACAGTTGGAAGGCATTGATATGGGGATTCAAGCTCATGGTCAAATTGTAAAACATGGGTTTGAAAATGATGTTTATGTGCAGAATTCATTAGTTTATATGTATTCAATGTGTGGAGATATAAAGGCTGCTAACGAAGTGTTTAGTCGAATGTTGTCGCCGAATGTGGTTTCATGGACGTCGATCATAACTGGGTTTAATAAAATTGGAGATGTTGAAATGGCACGTGAATTGTTCGATAAAATGCCTGAGAGGAACTTGGTTACTTGGAGTACAATGATTAATGGGTACGCTAAGAACAATTGCTTTGAAAAAGCTGTTGAATTGTTTCAGGTACTAAAAGATAAAGGGATTAAAGCTAATGAAACTGTTATGGTTAGTGTAATTTCTTCTTATGCTCATTTGGGTGCAATTGAATTAGGTGAAAAAGCTCATGATTATGTTGTTAAGAACAATTTGAGTTTGAATGTGATTCTTGGGACGGCTTTAGTAGATATGTATGCAAGATGTGGGAGTATTGAGAAAGCTATTAAAGTGTTTGATCAAATGCCTGAAAGAGATGTTCTTAGTTGGACTGCTCTTATTGCTGGATTCGCAATGCATGGTTATGCAGAGAAGGCAATTTGGTTCTTTTCAAAAATGGTGAATTCCGGGTTAAAACCGAGAGATATTACGTTTACGTCTTTGTTATCTGCTTGCAGCCATGGCGGATTAGTTGAAAAAGGTTTAGAGTTGTTCGAGAGCATGAAAAGAAATTACGGGATTGAGCCAAGGTTGGAACATTACGGTTGTGTTGTGGATTTGCTTGGCCGAGCAGGGAAGTTAGCCGAAGCGGAGAAGTTTGTGCTTGAAATGCCGGTAAAACCGAATGTACCTATTTGGGGTGCACTTCTCGGAGCTTGTAGGATTCATAGAAACGCAGAAATTGCAGAAAGAGTGGGGAATATATTGATCCCTTTGTTGCCGGAACACAGCGGCTATTATGTGTTGCTTTCGAACATTTATGCACGTACAAACAGGTGGGAAAATGTTGAAACTATGAGGCAGATGATGAAGGAAAAAGGTGTTAAAAAGCCGCCAGGTTATAGCTTGATCGAGGTTGATGGGAAAGTACATAACTTTAAAATGGGTGATAAATTACACCCGGAAATCGAAATGATAGAACGAAAATGGGACGAGATTCTTCAGAAAATAAGATTGGCAGGTTATACGGGGAATACATCCGATGCATTGTTTGATATCGATGAGGAAGAAAAAGAAAATGCTCTACATAGACATAGTGAGAAGCTTGCTATTGCTTACGGGGTTATGAGAACTGAGGCTCCGGCGCCAATCCGAATAGTGAAGAACTTGCGAGTTTGCGAAGATTGTCATACTGCGACGAAGCTGATTTCAAAGGTTTTCGGGCGTGAGTTGATCGTGAGAGACCGGAACCGGTTCCATCATTTTAGAGAAGGTTCTTGTTCTTGTATGGATTACTGGTGATAACTTATGATTAGGGTCAGTGAAATAACTCACGTCTGGTTCGACTCGACCCCATAGGAATGATTTTTTTATGAAAATCGGGTTCAAGGGCGAAGCCGGTTGTATTTTTTTATTAAAGTTTCCAGGGAAAGGTATCGAGATATCTACTAAAATCGGCGAGCTTTTCTCATACTGTCAATTGAAAGCTTAACTCTGTAAAACTTTTTCCAGTCAACGGTCTTGTTTTTCAAATATGAGAAGGAAGAGGCAGATCATCAAACAAATTATGTGCATTTTGTTGCTTATATAGTCGAGCCAGATACTCCGGCAGGTTAAATTAAATAAATCACTGAAAAAATTAAAAATTCAATTCAACCGGTTTGATTGAACAGCAGAACTATGGTTCAAGTTTTAAATTGAACTCTACAACATTATAATTGAATCTTCAAAGTATAATATTGTATAAATTAAACATGCTTATATGAACATCGGATCCAGCTAAGATTTAATATCAAATATGACAACTAAAATATGCCGTAGATCATTATATTCTTCACAAATTTAAAATTTAATTTTTGAACTTTTATTTTTAAGAATTTAATTTATTTACTTTTCAAATTTTAAAATTTAAATCCAATTGTAAGTATTATATTTTTGTAAAATTAAATTAATTGGTTTAACATTTTAAAATAAAAAAAATTACTCACTTAGCTGCCAAGTAACTAAAAAAATGACATAGCAATGAACGTAAATTGAACAGTGTTAACAGTTGGACATGAATTTTGAAAATTAAAAAGTAAAGAGACTAAATTCCTATAAATAAAACCATAAGAACTAAATTTTAAATTTACAAAGAGCACAAGGACTTATGACATATTTTAACAGCTAAATTAATACAATATTGATACATTAAGGATTCAATTATAACGTTTTGAAGTTTAGAGACAAATTTAACATTTATGCCATGATTTAAGGATGTCTCGTGCAATTAACCCTTTGAATTACATATCATTGGTCCTATTTAAGCAACACCAAATCAGAAAATGGAAATTAATTATGAGCCTTAAATTTATTATTTAATGATTATCTAAAAATAACTAAAAAAACAGATTTAATTGGATTTCACAAATTTAATGATTATCTAAAAATAACCAAAGCACATTTAAGTGGATTTAATTTCAATGGTAAGTCAAAATTAAGTAAAACACAAATAAGGAAAAACAATTAATGTGCATTAATGGATAAATTATCATTACACTCCCTCTTTTTCTTTTCCCACTCATATAAAAGCCAATCCCCCATCATCACCGACTCAATCATTCTCTTCATTATCGTTTTCTTTTCTTCTTTTTTCTCTCTAAAATCTTCTTCTCTTTCATTATGTGCAACGAAAGATCCCTTCTATTTCCCCATTATTTATAAGATCCCTTCTATTTCCCCATTATTTATTCTTTCATTCATTTTTTTAATTAACACAATTATTTAAAAAGAAAAGGGGGGGGGAATGGAAAGTGGGTCATTAAGGTTAGGGTTAATGGCAGTGGTTGCAGTTTCAGGAAGTGTAGTCTTCATTGCAAATGAACTTCATAAACGTCTCCTCTCTGATTTCATGAAGAAGATTGAATTTGAATTGGCTGGTAATTCATATATATATATATCATTGAAACTATTTATGATTTCTTGATGTTTTTCTTAAGGGTTTTTAAAGTATTAGATGGATAAATTTCTGGGTTTTCTTCTTCATTCTCAAATCGTATAAAATGTCCTTCTACTGTGCATTTTTTGTAGGTTTAGTGTTTGGAATTAAATTTCAATCGATAAAAATAACTTTTAAGATATTTTTTATACAGTAATATTAATTTATTACAATTCAAGTAAATTTTTAAAATACGTATTTTTAATTAGTGAGTATTAATTGTGAATTGGCCCTTGAATTATACCTAAATTCCTTCGCGGATCCCTTTTTTTTGTTTAAAGTGGTATTGAATTATCAATTTTTTTTAGTGTAGCCCCAAAACAATATCATCTAATAAGAATGTGCCACATGTCACATTCGTATTGGATAATATTATTACTTTTACATAAGAAAAAAATTATAGTTTAAGTTTTTTTTAGCAAAAAAAAAGAGAGTTTAAAATCCAATTGTCGAAATCTTTTAAAAAGTTGAAGACTAAGAAATGACTAAAATCAAGTTTAACGGTTAACATTGTTTTAATTTATAATATTATTTTTTTATTATATTGTTATTAAGTGAGTATTTTTTTATTTTAAAATGTCACAACAAATAATTTAACAAAAAAAATTAATATTAATAATTAGACAATTTTTTAAATTTAAAAAATAAAATAATGACTAAATTCTAATCTATAAAAAATGGCATATTTTAACCACCAAATTATAGTAGAGGAAACAAATTTGTCAAAAAAAAATAGGTGAATCTACCTTAGAGGTCCCCCTATTATACATTTTCATATTTTTTTAAAGATTAGACAAATATTACACATTTCTTTTAGATGATATACCAAAGAGTTAGACTCATCATTAAAAATATACATTTCCAAGAGACTTTTTTTAGTGAATTAGTCCTTGAACTATACCTAAATTTCTAGATTGATATTATTATTATTAATATTATCTAAAATGGTACTGAACTATCAATTTTTGTCTTGGTTTACCCCCAAAAACATTATCATCTAACAAGGACGTGCCAAATGTCACGTTCGCATTCGATGATATTATTTTTTGGGGGTACATGAGAAAAAAATGATAGTTTAGTTACAATTTTTTTACAAAAAACCAATCTTTAAAACACAATTTGAGATATAGTTGAAGAGTTAATTTATTGATAAAGCCCTTCAAAGAGTATAAGACTAGAAATGGCTAAAATCAAGTCTAATTGCTAACATTGTTAAAATTATTTTATTAAAGTTAATTTTATTATATTTATAGAGTCATTTTTTTAATTATATTGTTAGCTAGTGAGTATTTTTGTTTATTTCAAAACGTTACACCCACCAATTTAACAAAAAAAAAAGAAAAGAAAATCAGAGTTATCAATTGGACCTAGATTTTTAAATCTGAAAAGTAGAGACTAAATTCTTAAAGAAAATAGTGTAATGACTAAATTCCAAATCTATAAAAAGTATAGGGATTTATGACATAATTTAACCACCAAATTATAGTAGAGTAACTAAATTTGTCAAAAATAGGTGAGTGTACCTTAGAAGTCCCTCTAGTATACATTTTGATATTATTTTGTTTTGGTTAGACAAATATTACATATTTCTTTTAGATGATATGCTAGAGAGTTAGCTTCACCATTAAAAATGTTTTATTAGTGAATTGGTCCTTGAACTATACCTAAATTTGTAGATCAGTGTCTTTTTTTGTTTAAAGTGGTATTGAACTATCAATTGTCTTAGTGTAGCCCCAAAAACAATATCATTTAACAACAACGTGCCAAATGTCACGTTTGTATTGGATGATATTGTTTTTGGGTACATGAGAAAAAATTGATAGTTTAGGTACCTTTTTTAGCAAAAAGAAAAACTTTAAAACCCAATTTTAGAATTTAGATATAGTTGAAGGGTTAATTTATTGATAAAGCCTTTCAATGGGTAAAAGACTAGAAATGACTACAATCAAGTCCAACTGTTAAGATTCTTAAAACTATTTTATTAAATTTAAGTTCATTATACTTATAGCATCATTTTTTAATTATTTTGTTACTCAGTAAATATTTTTGTTTATTTTAAAATCTCGCACCAATAATTTAAAAAAAATTAATATAATTTAAAATAATTTCACTGCTTCGCCCCTATTAGGTTCCATTTTTTAACCAAAAAAACCAATTTAAGAATTTAGATATAGTTTAGGGGTAAATCTACTAATAAAGCCATTCAATGAAAAGAAGACTAGAAATGGTCAAATTATAGTAAAGGAACTAAACCCATAAAAAAATGTATTTAGTATAGGGACCTTTTAAACAATTTAACCCTTTTTTTCTTTTAATTAGGAAATGGGAAATGTCAAGCGAAAAAAAAGGTTCGTTTTGCTGATAATGTAAGGGAACCATCATCAAATAACAAAGAATATAGGAAGAGAAATCATAGTATCGCCATTGTTAAGCAAGCTAAAGGTCGTGGTGAAGAATATTATGGTCAACGACGACGACGACAACGACAGCTTCTTAAAATACCAAATAATGATAATTCAATGCCTCTCAATAGGCAAATTTTATATAAAGGGATTCTTCAATGTAAAAAATAATTCTCTTATACATTCAATTTTGTATATATTATATGATGAATATATATATATATTTAAAATGGGTATTCACCGCCCTAAGTATGACTTGAATTTTAAGTGTTAATTATATTTGTTATTCGGGTTTTGTCATTTTTTACCAAAAAAAAAGGATATATGTATAATATTATTTTGTAAATAAACAATTTTTTTTTCTATTTATTGTGATGGGGTTGATGTATAATTTGTATTTGTATATTTTTTCCTAATATATGAAATGTTTTTTTTAAATTGGGGACTTGATATTAAATTTTGTCATTTTATTTGCGGTGTAGTGGATAGGATTGTTTTGGGTTTTTTAAGGGTAAATTATACCTAAAGTTATTAAATTATTAATAATTTTACATTTTAGTCATTTAGTTTTAAAAAGATACAAAATGGTCATTTTACAGCTTCTCTCGCCACCTTTGGAGTCGTTCTCTCTTTCAATAGTTCTCTACAGTTGCTAACATTTCCATCATCCCTGATATCTCTTCTCTTACAATTTTTTCCCCTTTTATTTACCCTTGTTTCACCTCTTTCAAATTCAATATTTCATTCACTCTCGACAATTGACGATAACCTTTCAACTCTTACTTCGATTTTATTCTCCTTCACTTGCTCGTTGAAGAAAAGTCAATAAAAGTAGGAAATTTTGATTTAAGAGATGGCGATGATGGAGAAGTTGAAGATATTCATAGCGCAAGAGCCAATTGTCACCGTTTCTTGCATCATCGATGGTTTCGATTTGGTCTTTTTTATTTAATAATCAGCGGCTTCATTATCAATTGTATTTCACAAAATTTTTACCTTTTTAAATTTTTTTTTTGTCATTGCTAACTAATCCCTAGTTGTATGAGTGTAGGAATCATTCAATGTTTGTTCAAAAAAAAAAAAAAGGAATCAGTCAATGTATGATTTATACGTGTTTGTCATGATGCAAAGGATTTTAAATCTGAAATGATGCATAAAGTAGGTGCATTTACCTTTTTCTCGCTTGAAGCTCTTGTATAGCCCTTAATTTTTCCTGTTCTTTCAATATCACTGTAATCTTTAGACTTTTAACATTTATTTCTATCTCTTGGGCATTTCATTCGAAAATGAGAGGACTTTGAGTTATACCTTAAGTCTATGAAGCCTTGTTAGCTTCTGCCTTCAATATTTTAGTTAAAATGCATAGATTAAAGTTTGTTTGTGTTTTTTATGGAAGTTGCAGGCTTCTCTTGGGGTTAGATAGAATAACAATGCAGGTTGTACCATCTCGAATATTCATAGGAGATCAAGGAGTCAAATTTTGAACATTTTGCTTCCGAAACTCAAGCTCAAATATTTCAGTCTCAACTCCACTCATCCCACAAGTTAGTCTTGTTTAAGGAGTCATTTTCTTTTATGCAGTTTCATATAGGTTCTTTATGTTTATATTGTGTTTAATATAATTTTGGATCTTTTTCTGTTTCCCTCACTTTTGGCAACTAGCATTTGCACATCTATTTTGTTATATACATGTATTGGATCTTCTCCTCTGTATATACTGAAAAAATAGGAATTATATATATGTTATGTTAGTGCAATGTTGCTTATCAATCTTGCAATTTCACCCTTTTAGCCAAATGGTCTAGAAGTTGGATTATCATGAATTTCGTGTTTGACATATATGATCATATTCATACATTTTAATTAGAAAGTGTTATGCAAAACTCAAGATTGTAAGACACCAAGAAAGATACGGGTATTACATCAAATTGTTGTTTTGGCCAATACTATGGGCAACCAATTGGTGTAGAAGGTGCAAGTATCTTGTGTAATTTGTTGCTTATTTGTCTTAGACATTTTGATTAAATTTTAGCAGAGACATTTTTGTAAAAAAAATTAAAATTATAATAAAGTTTGAATTATATATATAATGAGGACAATGAGATTGTTTTGGCATGCTAGCCAACTTAATTAAAAATCTATATCCACTTTACAAACATATATTCCAAGCACACATATATATATAAATGACTTCATTTATATATTGCAATAATCATAATAAATAATTCTACAATAATAATTAAGTCAGTTAATTGAGTTTAAATAAAAATAAATATTTTATTTTAAATTAGTTTTCAAAATTAATTAATGAATTCCATTATGAAATATTTATGTTGTATTTGTTTTATTTAAAATAATTTTCAAAAAATGAGTTCAAGAAAATTTATCAACCTGCGGAAAATGTTTTACCTAATATTATTCAAACACTACTATTTTAGAAATTGTTTATCTGAAAATGTTTTTTTTGGTGAATTAAACAGACCCCAAATCTCAAATTTGAGGAAATTGAAATTTGACCATTTTTATATAACTAAAAAGTAGAGGGGACAGAATTGAAATTTAACTATTATTGTTAATGATGTAAGAAATGTGTAAACTACGTTAAGACAGTCACTCAACTATGATTTTTTTTTGTCACTCAATTATGTTTTTTTTTCTTTTTAGTCATCTAATTATTAAAAATTACAAAATAATCACTCATCTTTTTATAGTTAAGTGATTATTTTTTAAACTTTTCGTACTGGAGTGATTATCAAACTTGTTTACCCAAAAAAAAAAACAAACAAATATTTGAAGCTCAGTAGGACTATAACTTCACTCAACAAACTTCCATTAATAAGAAGCTGTGATTTATGCGCAACAAAAAGCTGAGATGATCAAAAAAATTGCTTGAAATATGAGGTACTTAGTCAAATTCCAGCACTTTCATTCACAATTAGTGATTCGCCTCCATTTCTCGAGACTTAAGCTTCGTCCTCTTCGATTTTCAACACTCTCCAAATCATCCAAACCAACGAAGAAAGCCCCACAAGCTAACTTGAAGAACCAAGCTGAAACTTGTAGCATCCCATCACTCTTCCAAGAAATAACGGACATTTTAGGTGCTGTTAATGTAACCGCAGATGAAACCGAATCTGGGTTTTCGATAACCCCTCGAACCAATGCCAAGGAGCTTGAGCTTATAGAACAATCTTTGGCTAGAAGGCCAGGTGTTTGTCAAAATGCCGAGGAGAAGAGTGAGTTGGTGGAAAAGGAGGGGAATGAAATAACTGACATTTCGAGAGCTGTTAATATAACCTCAGATGAAACCCCGACAACACCATGGGTCAATGACGGGGAGGCTGAGTTTAAAGAAAAATCGTTGTATAGAAGGCTAGCTGTTTGTCAAAATGCCCAGGAGGAGAATGTAATGGTTTTGGATGATACCCAGATGGGGAATTCAGTTGAATTTGATGTTAGTCCAGTGGTTCATGAGATAACTAAGATAGTTAGAGCTGAAAATGCATTGATTTCCATGGAGGAGCAGTTGGAAAAATCAGGGCTTTCGTTTGAACCAGAGATTGTTGAGAAAGTGTTGAAAAGGTGCTTTAAAGTGCCTCATTTAGCTTTTAGATTCTTCAACTGGGTGAAGCTTAGAGAAGGGTTTTGTTATACAACTGAGATTTTTAATACCATGCTGTATATAGGTGGTGAGGCTAATGAACATGGGTGGGTTGAGAAGCTATTGGAGGAAATGGAGGAGAAATCTTGTAAGAAAGATATCAAGACTTGGACAATCCTTATCTCGCAATATGGGAAGTCAAAGTTGATTGGCAAAGCGCTGGAAGTTTTTGAAAACATGAAGAAATGTGGTTTTGAAACTGACACGACGACTTATTCGATGGTGATCCGTGTTCTTTGTAATGCTGATAAAGGCGACTTAGCTATGGAATTTTACAAGGAGATGGTTGAGAAGGAAATGAGCCTTGATTTGAATTTGTACAAGATGCTACTGAATTGTGTAGCTAAATCGGGAGACAACAATGCAGTTCACTTGGTTGCTGATAACATGACGAGGGTGTCTGAGATTCCAGAACAAGAAGTTTATGGTTATGTATTGAAGAGTTTATGTATTTCTGGAAGAATTAAGGAAGCTTTAGAATTGATTCGGGACCTTAAGAAGAAAGAGTTGTCTTTGGACCCCCGTTATTTTGAGATTCTGATCAAAGGACTGTGCAGGGCCAATAGGATTGCTGATGCCTTGGAAATCCTCGATATTATGAAGAGAAGACGACTGGTTAGTGAGAAGGTTTATGAGATTATCATCAATGGGCACTTAAGAAGAAATGACCTTTCCAAGGCACTTGATCTTTTCCAAAGCATGAAGGAATCCGGGTACTTACCAACGGCTTCTACTTACACTGATCTAATGCAACGCCTCTTTAGATTGAAAGAGTATAAAAAAGGCTGTGATTTATACAATGAGATGATGGAGAAAGGTGTTGAGCTTGATACTGTTGCTATTATGGCCATGGTTGCAGGTCATGTTGGCCAAAACCATATATCCGAAGCATGGAAAGTATTCAATTCGATGGAGGAGAGGGGCATCCGACCTACTTGGAAAGCATATTTAATATTCATTAAGGAGCTTGGAAAAGTTGGAAGGACAGATGAAATTTTTCGGGTTTTATGCGAAATGAAGGAGGCAAAGATAGGTATTCGAGATGAGATATTTCGTTTGGTTGTATCTTGCATGGAGAGGAGCAGAGAGACGGATAATGTTGAAAAAGTAAAGCAAATGCGGAGAATTAGTGAACTTTGTTCACTAACTGAAGAGGTAAGCGATAGCGGATTCAAAGGACAGGAGCTCCTCCTGGATTTGGGCGATAAACATTTAGAGTATGAGAGGACAGATTGTCAGCAAGTGCACTCTCTTTCAAATGCATTCAACAAGCAGGACATGGAAGAAGTGCATAGAATATTATCATCCTCGAAGGATTGGACGATCATTGAAGAAGGTTTGAAGAGATGCAACATTAAGTTTACACTGGAGCTTGTTTTGGAAATACTGCGAAAGAGCAGTTTGCATGGTAAAAATGCTCTGAATTTCTTTTCATGGGTAGGAAAGCAAGCCGGCTATCAGCACACTTCAGAAACATACAACATGGCTATCAAAATCTCCGGATGTGGGAAAGATTTCATGAACATGAGAAGGCTCTTCTATGAAATGAAAAGGAGGGGTTGTTTAGTATCGGATGCATGGACGATCATGATAATGCAATATGGTCGAACAGGTCTAACCGAAATTGCATTGAGGACTTTTACTGAGATGAAAACCAATGGTTTTAATCCGACTGCAAGTACCTACAAGTATTTGATCATATCGCTCTGCGGGAGAAAAGGTAGGAAGGTAGATGAAGCCGTTAAAATCTTCCAAGAAATGATCCGTTCTGGATACACCCCCGACAAAGAGTTACTTGAAATGTATCTTGGTTGTTTATGTGAAGTTGGCAAGCTATTGGAAGCTAGAAACTGCACAGAATCTCTCAGCAAGATTGGATTCTCAGCTCCACTAAGTTATTCGCTGTATATTAGGGCACTTTGTCGAGCTGAGAGACTCAAAGAAGCATTGGAAGTATTAGATGATGTCAGGACAGAACAATCCTCATTGGATCAGCATGTTTATGGAAGCCTTGTCCATGCACTACTACGAAAGGGACTATTTGAACAAGCATTGGCTAAGGTGGATTCCATGAAGCAAGCCAGCATTCATCCGACTGTCCATGTTTATACATCCTTAATAGTTCATTTCTTCAAGGAGAGGCAAATCAGGAGCGCTTTAGGGATTTTTGCGAAAATGGAGAAGGAAGGTTGTCAGCCGACTACCATTACTTATTCCGCAATGATCCATGGATACATGAACATGGGAAAGGTTGCTGATGCTTGGAACTTCTTTCATCATATGAAGATTAATGGACCGGAGCCCGATTTTAAGACTTACTCGATGTTCATTAACTGTCTTTGTAAAGCAAGTAAGTCCGAGGAAGCAATGAAGCTTTTATCCGAAATGCGAAACTCAGGGATTGTTCCTAGTACCGTCAATTTCCGAACAGTTTTTCATGGTCTGAATAGAGAAGGTAAGCGATGTTTAGCTCAAACTGTATTGACACAAAAATCTGCTCTAAAAAGTGAACGCAAGTGTTCCACCTTGATTTAAAAATTTTCATTTATCTTCCATTTCATTGTTTCAAATTCATATGAAAAAAAGTATTTAGATAGAAATTGCATTTTGCTCCCTTTATTAAAAAATATGTAAATTAATCATTGTGTGTTAGACCAAAATGTAAATTGGCGTTTTCTATTAAAAATTTCATCCATTTGTATTATTAAAAATTGGCCTGGCTAATCGAATAAGCAAACAGTGACATGTGTTCTGCTACGTGTATATCATGCTAATGTATAGAGACTAGTTTTTAATAGTAGAAAAGGATGAAATTTTAGAGAATGATTAATTTGCTCTTTGATCTAATGTATATAGATTATTTTGTCTATTTTTAATTAAAGGGGCAAAGGGCAATACGAATCCTAATACAAGAGCTTCCATGATACTTTTACCGATTCATATTTTGCTGAAAACCATTCAACTGACTCGAATTCGAAAAATCCAAACCAACCAAAGTCAAGATAATCTTTGCTTTGCTTTTAAGATGGTAAATGGTGGAAATTTGACAAGGCAAAGGTGAAGGTTAACTTCAAGGTCTTTGGGAGGGACACCATTTTTTCTGGGATTTCCCTGCATAATCTTAACCTCACTAATGGCTGCCTCTTGATATGTGGCCAGTGGCCCTCATAAGTCTTTCCCACTGTCGCCCTTAATGGCTGCCTATTCATCATAATGGCCTGCCATTGGAAAAAAGAAAGAAACACAAAACCCATTATTCCTTCTACAATTAAAACACCTTTAAAATATGGTTTCTGTATGTATATGTATATATAATGTTTGATCATATGGGGCCACTTGAAAACATGTTTAGTGTAATGATGGATCAATAAATTTTTGTAGATTCTCATTTTTCGGCGTTAACCTTTTTGTCAATGTTCGTGGTAGAAAGTATCATCTTTATTAGGAGTACTTGATCTTGTATTGTTTTTATGTTGGAAAAGAGTAAAAATTAAGATAAAAACTTTTATATTAAGAATTATATTTATTTTTGTTTATTTAACTTTAAAAATGGGTAAATTAATTTTTATAAATTTTTTTTATCTATTTATACAGTTAAAAATTGACGTGGCTAATAAAATTATTAAATGGTGATATATATTGTGTCACAGTGTATTATACTGATATACAAATATCAACTTTTAATAATAAAAATAGAGAAAATTTTTAATAGAATGACTAATTTACTTTTTTATTTTTGAAAAGCTATGGTGATACTAATCTTAGGCATGACTTCAAAATTGGTAAAGCTGCAGAGATAGTTTTGAGAATAACTTAAAATTGGTAAAGCTGCAGAGATAGTTTTGAGAATAACTTCTATTGGGAAAGTTATAGATGCAATGTTGGGAACAACTTCCACATTGAGGAAGTTGTGGAGGTCACATTGAGGAAGTTGTGGAGGTGATCTTAGGAATAGCTTCCATATTGGGGAAGCCATGGAGGCAACTTTTGAAACATCTTCTATGTTAGAAAAGCTGTTGAAGAAAGTGGTGGAGCTAGCCTGCGAAACGATTCTCCATGTTGAGAATGTTGTGGAGTTAACTTTGATAATAAATTTTCAGTCAAATGAATCAAATAAAATAATATAACATATATATATATATATGATAATATGTTAAATAATCTTACGTTCTAATGATTTATACACCAAACATCTCTTAAGTATACTTACAATCCTGTATATTTCCATTAAATATTCTGTTCAGGTTTCCTTTAGATGTTGATTAGTAAGGGTAAGTAATAAAAATTGAAAAATCGAAAATCAATCAAAATCAAAGTGTGCTGTTTATAGAATATTTTACTTGAAATTAAATCTGATTTTTTATGATTAAAAATAAATATTTTATATTTAAAATACTGAAAATAATCTAAAAAGTTCTTGATATTTTATTTTTTAGAAATATTTATAAAAAAGACCTTGAAATTTTGTTAAATAATATTAAAAAACCAAAAAACAAATCTAATTTTTATCAAAAAAAAAAAATCATGGGCTAAATTAAACTAAACTGAATTATGATTCTAAAATGCCCAACTAAATCGAATTAATATCACCCTATGGTGAGACGTGCCACCGACTAATTACGGCATGCATCGCAAACAAACAAGTGTTGTAACAAAACGATAATACATCTTAGTATTAACATATAATGGAAAATTTAATGAAAATATTTTATTGAAATGACACTAATAATTTAAAAATTAAATTAAAATGTTTTAAATAAAAAAAAAAAAACTTAAGAGCGATAAATTTAAGTGGCATGATACAGCATTGTGCATCAACTTTCCATTTTTCAACTGATTTGATGATGCAATTTTGCAGCAAATGCAACAACAGCATGCTTCATCTTATCTTTTAGGTTAGGTAATTTGAAATTTACACCTCAATTAAAATTTCATTAATTCAAAATAAATAATAATAATAATACAAACATAATATTTTTATTAGATTAATATGTCAATTAAATTACAAGAGATATTAATTGATTCATGGTTGATGAAAAGTTTAATATTTTGTAAGTGACATTAGAAAGGTTTGATTATCGGATTCATCGGTCAAATTAGTTGAATCGAGATTAATAGTTTATTTAAAAATTGTTTTAACTAGATTTAAGTTAAATTTTAATTTTGTTGTTATAATTTATAAAATTCGAATCTTTAGATTTTTGTTAATTTTTTGAATTTTTTATTTTATAATAATTGAACAGATGATTCAATAGGTGGTCTAATAAGTCCAATTCTTACGACATTCTAGAAAGATGGTATATAAATATTCTTTTAAGATATTAAAAATAAAATAATAAGATATTTAATAATTTTTAAATTTATTCATAAAATTAGAAATGAAAAATGAAAAGCATACTATCAATGTATTAAAAAAAGTTAAAATTTGTCATAAGTCCTTATACTTATAAAAAATTTGAAATTTAATTTTTTTTACTTTTTAGATTTCAAAATTCAACTTTAATTATTAATACTGTTAATTTTTTGGTTAAATTTATTGGTGTGACATTTTGAGAAAAAATGGCTTTGTAATGAACTTGACTTTAACAAAAACATTAATAATATCAATAGTTAGACCTAAATTTTGAAACTTGAAAGTATAAGGATTAAATTATAAATTTTGAAAAGTATAAGGACTTATGACATATTTTAAAAAATTTTGTTTTAATGATGAGATGAACTTTATACTGTGAGTGAATATGTGGCTTTTCGTAAAAGGGCGGCGATAATCTACGGCTTAATTTAATCACATTTGATTAGTCAAAGTTGATGATGATTAGCTAATCAACCCTATCGTAATTACGACACGTGGCAATAACCCACGCCACAAATGGACAAAAAGCATATACTCCTAGTGAAGAATTGGAGCAAATGGATTCTTGTTATTATTTTTATAAAATAAAATAAAATAAATTCAACTTTTTTTAATGAAATAATAGTCTTTTTGGCTTTTACTTTGTAAATATTATTATTATTATTAATTAAAAATTTTTATTCAAAGTCTTAATCACACTTTTTTGACAAAAAGATACAAAATATTCTTGGATGATAGGCACTTTCTTTTCTTTTCTATTATTATTATTATTATTTATTATTTATTTTATTTTTATGTAAAGCTAAGCATAAGGACAAATGGCATGACAATATAAACAAGTATATTAAAATAAAAATCATTGTACATGTATGTGGATATATTTTTGCATGTTTATCTCATTTTAGTTATATCTATAATCATAATAATATATATTTAAATAATTATTATTATGCATGGTAAAACTTAAATAAAAAATAAAATTAATATAATGATAAATTTAACTCTTAATGTTTACATATATTTTAAATTTAATTATTATTCTTTTTTAGTTAAATTTAATTATTAATATTTTAAAAAGAGTTAAATCTCTTTTTTTTAAAGTACACGCATATTGTCATGTCTAAAAAATTAAAGTTTTAGTTAGTATTTTCGTTAAAAAATAACAAATTGACTCTTTTTCAAAAGTTGATGGTCGAATTTAATTCTTTTTAAGGAGTTGAATGCCAAATTTAATTGAAAAATAGTCAAATTGATAAAAATGTAAATTATAAAAGTTAAATTTATTATTATGTTAATGAAATTTGAACTAACAACCTTCATTTAGTTTTTAATTAAATGATTAATTTGAATTTATTTATGGGTTAAAATATTATGGTTTAATTTTTTTTATTCAAATTTCTTTTTGGTTTGATTTAATCTATCTCAATATTTGAATAATTATTTATTTTAATATATATTTTATAATTAAATTTAAATAAATATGTTTTAATTGTTAAATAATAAATTGAGCTAAGTAAGACTAATTAAAAAAAAGAAGAAGAAGAAGAAGAAGAAGAAAGAATCCACATCATGGATAGATAAATAACCCATTTTTAATAGGTCTATTTGGGATAGGAAGGAACTTGTTCTACAACTTAAACAATCTTTAAAAAAATTAGGTGAAATTAACTATACGAAGAATCAAATTGTATTTTATTCTCTTTACTTAAAAATAGATAAATTAATTTATGTATTTTTTAACAATCTCATTCTGATTATATTTATTTTTTTATACAATATTTAAAATTACTCATAATCTTTCCCCACCCCATAAAATAGAAGGATAATATGTTTTAGCGCATTCGTAATCACGTCATCCTACATTAATAACAATATCTATATCAATTGAGTTAAGATTCAATCGACTTAATTTCTGTATTATTAGACTATCTCAACTAATAATATATTTATTTAGATAATTTTAATAAATATAGTATTAATTTTTTTTATGAAAGGATAAAATTATTTAAAATGTCGAAATATCTTTTATGTATCAAAATAAGTTTCATGCCCCGTCACGAATAACGGCTATTTCCCCCCTACAGTGCGGTCATAGGCAAGCAATTACCACCCATCCAATGAAATCTTGTTACCAAACACGTGGCGTTTTCCTATTTGTTTACATTAAAAAGTTGGGTGTTATCTGTCATGTAGGCCCACTTTGCTACTTTTTCTACATTTGCCTTTCAACGATCATTTTTATTTTATTTTTTAATAAAAACGTTTCCTATCATTTTGGATGTAGCAAATGTCGTATGTATGTATGTATGTATGTATGTATGCATGCTTCATAGTTTTGTTTTAGTCTCAATGTTATTTTGTCCTCTATTATTTGTTTACTTTTGTGAAAGTCTTTATTCTGTAAACAAAGAAAAATCATTGTAATCTTTAATAAATATTGGGCAATTGATTTGGTTTATTCATTTAGATTCTACTTTATTCATACTTTCTTTTCTTAAAATTTTGATCGGTAAAAAGAAATTTTATCTATCTCCCAATTCTGATATTAAGTAAATTGGTTTTCTTAAAAAAATATCGGAATAATTTAATTTTTATCAATTTCGAAAGCGAGAAATTAATCACGAATTAATATTTTTCATCAATTGTACATAATTTTAATTAATATATAATAATAAATTTAGTCCCCAAACTTTACACATTCTATCATTATTTTACAAATTTAGTCTGCAACATTTGTACGCTAAATTTGTTGAATATTTTTTAAGAATCAAGACCAAATTGAAAAAACATATAAACATCGAGGGCTAATTTGTAGTTACACTAATCAAAATTATGTATGATTAACGTAAAACATTAATAATGTGATTAATTATCCTTAGTATTAATTGCTCATTTTCAAAATTGACAGAGATTAAATTGTTCAGACTTTTTTTCGAGATAATCCAATTGGAGAGATCTTTTTACAGATCTAGTACTATCTAAAAATTTGATTAAAATATCAATATAATTTTTTTTTAATACTAGAATGATTTGTGAAGTATAAATATGTTAGTTATATTACTATTATTTTGCTTTTTGATAATTACAACCATTAGTTAGAGTTTCTTGATAGAAAATGATTTATACTTATATAAAAATGAAACGTGCATACTAATATGGATTATGAGTTAGATATATAATTGGTGTTTAACACCAAATCTCTAGCTTAATAAATGAGCATACATCATTACAGTTATTACAAAATAATAAAATTAATTTAATATAAAAAGTCGATTTTTTTTAACAATCTCATTATAAGTTATAATTATATATGTTTTTTTTTACATACCTATAATTTATTCCCAACTCATAAATAGGAGGATAATGTATTTCAGTATACTCGAATTCATATCTTCCTCCATTGATAATCGAAATAAAAGTCAATCGGGTCAATATAATAATTATTTAATACCCAAAGAGATAAACAAACAAAAGAATTGATGCTTTTGGTAATAAAATAATAAATGATGAGTTAGCTCCCAATAAAAATTGGATGAGGATCGTTTCAAACAATGTAACATGACAACCTCGACCCTTGAAAATTAAGTTACCATATTATTTTATTTTAATTTAATGTTCTCCCTATCTGTATGTATTTTTTTGGAAAAAGATTTATCTATTAGAGTCATTTTCCATGATAGTTACTTGGTGTATTATATATATATATTGGCCTTAGTTTTCATCATAATAAACAATATTACTTTCATCCTTTTTGGTATCATAAATTGACAATTAAAGAATATTTCTTAATGTAGAAAAGTAAGTTGCGTAATTTGAATTAAAAATCGATAATTAAATTGATAAAAATATATTTAAAGAATTAAGGAAAAAATCATTGTTTTATTTTCTTATAAACAATATTTTAAGGGATAGTTGGGGTTAATATAGATGGAAGGACATTAATTTAATTTCAAGCTTGCAAAAGCCTATTGCTAGAGTCATTGTAGAGCATCTGGACCATAATAAAAGGACCAAGTGACATTTTTTAATGGTATGTTATTTATGGGTAAATCTCATCTAAGTTCATTAAATTATTTAAAAGTTTTTATTTTAGTTACTGAACTATTTGAAAGTTTTTATTTAAGTTATTGGTCTGTCAAGTATTTTTTTAAAAGTTCAACTACAAAGCTCTAAGTGATGATTCGACGATCGGAATGGTGGATAAGAATCCTCAATAAGTAGAAAAACATATCTTAGATCCAAGTCAATGTAACGACCAATGTCGGAAATCAAAGATGAAAATTATTTGAACTTTGGTTCACAGATTTGTGATGTTCAAAACTGTTTCACAAAAAAAAAACTGAACTGAAGAAGAGAAGGGAATAGTTCAATGTCCATTTTGTAACTTTTTAAAATTGAGTGACAAAAACGTAAACTTAACAATAATTTAATAGCCTTAAGTGTAGCTTACTTTTTTTTTTAACTTAATGATATATTCAAATAATAGATTTTAATACATACATTAAGAATATAAATAAAATAAATATATAATATTTTAAGGGATAAATTGGTAATTTTAAAAGGTAAGATGACGTAGAATGAAATAAGCAATTATCAAAATTTCTCACCACCAATTTTCTAAAAAGAAATAATCTTTTTTCATTCAGAAACGATCAGTGTTATATTTGAATCTCAATCAAAACTATCTATTACATTGATTTTGTTTTTATAATTATATATCAATTTACGATTAAACTCGTTTTTCAAGAAGTATAAAGATATAGAAACCCCACATGTACTAAGCATGACCCTAATTTTTTATCATCAAAATTGGCCAACAAAACAATCATTTGAAGACAATTTTGAGGTTAAGAAATGTTTGAAAGCAATGCAAGTTGATGAGTTGCCCCAACTTCTAAGGCTCTAAGAACTCCAAGCAATTTTCCAAAAGGCCAAGCTGTAAAGCCAATGGGGAATTGTCCCACACACCATGATTGATGGGTGAAAGGAAAATATACTTCTAAAACTTATTAGTGTGAGAGAGAGTCTCTTCTTTAATTTTATGGAATTGAGAACCTCTCAATTCCTTTCTTTCATAATGGACTTTTGAAAGTGATGAATTTTAATGTCTTTTTTTTTATATTTTTTTTATGTTCAGGATTAGTGGTTAGGGCAAAGTTAAAATTTTTTTTTTGAGGGGTGAAATTAAATTATGTATTTTTATAAGAGTTAAAATATAATTTCACCATTGTATTAATTAATATATTTATAATTTTTAAAAGATTAAATTAAAATTTTATCATTTTTTGAGGGGGCAAAGTGCAATTTGCCATATACTAACCTATAATTTTATACATTTTAAAGAGTAAAAATTATAATTTTCTTATTTTAAGGGGCACCAAGGCTCTTGCCTGCACCCTTTGGTATTGTCACTATTCATGGTTATCCTTCTTAATTATGAGTCTTACTATTACACTCAACCACTTGTTGGTATTACAATTATTATTCATAAAATTAAGTTTTTTAAATTTAATATTATTATGCTATTTTTTGTAGCAATTTGATTAATAAATAAAATCTAGACTAATAATCAAAATATATCTTAAATGAGTTCACATGTGGTGAAATTTAAATCAAAATAAAATTTGAAACAACAATCACATATACGTAAATATACATAATAATCAAGGGCAAAGCTAAAAAATTTTTTTAGGAGAGCCGGATTTAATTTGTATATTTTTATGATAGTAAAAATGTGATTTCACCATTTCAATATCTTATATATTTATAATTTTTAAATGATTAAATTAATTTTTTATTATTTTAGAGGATCAAAGTATAATTTTATATTTACTAATTTAAAATTTTATAAAATTTAAAAGGATTTAAATAAAAAAATCATTTTAAAAGGAGTCGAGTCGCTGCTAATCTCGGACTCTGCTCTGATAATAGCACTCGAACTTGAGGGATCAAAATCCGAAAAATTAAGCATACTTTAAATAACTTATTTACTATTATTTTATTGTTTTCTAACGTAACTATTGATTAAAAAAATATATAGAGTACTTAACATCATTCTAAAAATATTTTATATTTAAAAAATATTATTTGGTATTTTTAAAAAAATTACAAGTGAGATTAAAAAATCATTATATATCTTAATTATTTTTTTATTTTTAAAATATCAAACCTTAAATCAAATAATAATAAATATAGAGAATTCAACTTAAATATGAAATCATAAATAATCTAAAAGTTTACCCATACCATAAAATGCCACTTTAATTCAACAAAATAACATTTTTTTCCTTTGAGAAAATGGAGAAGGATGAAATTATGCCAACCCACCCTATGAAGCAAAATAAATAAATAAATAAATAAATAAATAAATAAATAAATAAACCTCATAGTGCCAATGAAAGTCAAAGGATGAAATTAAAAAAAATATTAATTTAATTAGTATTTTGTGGTGTGAAAGAGGCAAAAATTGGGTGCATCCACTTCAAACGTTGACTTATAATTAAATAATACAAATATGCATTTACTAAATACTATATGATCTTTTTGAATAATAGAGATATTTAGCCAATAGCTAACCAACCTCACAAATTTAAATACTTATTGTTTATGCAATGTGATATATTTTCAAAGTTAGAAATATTTAAATTCAATTAAAATATTAATTAAAATTTATTTCATCCATAATTAAGTATTAGTTCGATTGGCATAAGTATCGTTACTAATATAAGAAGACATGGGTTTGAGTGTATTAAAGCGCATTATCCTTTTATTTATGAGTTGGGGTGAGACTATGGGTAATTGATCAGAATCTATAATGAGATTCTAATTTATTTTTTAAATCAAGGAATACCTTTAATGATTGAAATATGACAATATGATGAAAATATTATGTAAAGTGCATGAACATTACATTAAGAAAATATAAAAAAATGGTATAGATAATATATAAATATAATTTATCCATAAATTAAATTGATTAGACAATGATGCAATACCATCCATGTTCACATTTAGGATCAAAACGTCCTCTTCAATAGATTTATATTATACTATATGCATATAATTTTATAATATTAGGTATATATATGTAACAAACAATATTAGGTATATCTTGCCTTTTTATTATTATAAAAAAATATATGTATAATTCAAAAAAAGTATATATATACTGATTGAGTATTAACTCGTTTAGTATTGACATTGTTGTCAGGTGTAAGAGGACGTGAGTTTGAGCATGTTGAAACGTATTTATTCTCTTATTTAAGGGTTGAGAGAAATTATGCGTAATCTATGATTTTTACTCGTTAAAACCATTGATTCTAGAATTAAGGTAAAGATATTTTGTATTTCAAGCTCTTTCAAGAAAATTTAAAATAATAATTTTTTTATTTAATAAATTATTTTCATGAAATTTACATCAACATAAAGTGTAAATTAGTTTAAAATTTTAAAATATTTTATACAGCTTTCGTGAGTCAAAATAATAGGTTAGGGGCTTTAACTAAAAAAATTGTAAGGACTTATTTAAATAAAGTATAATAGTTTAAGGGCTTTTTTAATATATTAACTTAAAAAATATTATTTTAAATACAAAATATTTTAAAAAATATAATTAAATGATAATTAATAAATGCTTATAAACACTAAATAAGCAATTAACTTAACCCAGAAGCAAACGAGGAAAAAAAAAGATTAGGACTAAACAAAAATAAAGTGAATTTACTTGCTTGGTCAAATAAGTTTAATTGAAATTTTGGATAAAAAAAATATTATCCAATGACTCGATTTATGACTACTTCTAATAATCAAATCATAAGTACGATATATTATATATATTTTAATAATTTTTATAAAAAAATTAGATTAATTAGAAACTGTCATGTTCTATTGGTTGATTGGTTTGTATCAGTTAACGTGATCAATGATGGAAAATATTAACGAAAGGCTTAATTGATTATTTTAGTTAACAACAAAGGCTTATGTGTGAATTTAATATGGAGGCTTAATTGATTTTTTTTGCATTTTTAAGGAATTTTTTAACAAATTAATTTTAACAGCGATTACAATTCAATTTAAATTTTAAAATTTGATCGAAAAGTAAGAGGAGTTAATTCCTAAAAATAAAAATATAGAACTAAATTTCAAAATTATGAAATATACGTGGACTTAGAACAAATTTTAACCCATAATAAAAATATTAAAATTTATATAAAATCTAGTGAAACTCTCTCTTTCTTTGGATTATTTTCCCTTCCCCTTTTGTTTAACACCGCCCTTGTAGTAGTTGTTAACCATTTAACCCCTATGGTCCCTTCTCTCTTTTTATTCTTCCATTTTTGTTCATCTTTCCAACGTTCACTCTGTTTTCTTCTTTCTCTCTCCCCTTATTATATATAAACATCCGTTCTTTTCTCTTTCACCAACTGGTTTTTCTTTAGCTCTTCAAAAATCAAATCAATTCCCTTCCTAACTGTTAAAAGAAATCTCCAATTTTGATCCTTTTTTAAACTACCCTCTTTGATTCAATATTCCCAAGATTGTTTTTTTGTTTATATTAAAGAAAACCCGGAGAGAACACAAATTCAATTTCTGGGTTGGTTTGTTTTTTTGTAATCAATTCGAAAATTTTAAGTTTTTTTTTAAATGGTGGTGAAGATGATGAGGTGGCGACCATGGCCGCCTCTATTATCAAAAAAATACGAGGTGAAGTTAATTGTAAGGAGGCTAGAAGGGTGGGATCCGGTGAGGGAAAGTACAGATAAGCCGGAGAAATTAACGGTGGAGATTCGATGGAAAGGTCCAAAGGCTTCCCTTAGTTCTTTAAGACGAACGGTCAAGAGGAATTTCACGAAAGAAGCCGACGCCGGTGACCAAAACGGCGTCGTTCTATGGGATGAAGAGTTCCAAACTCTTTGTAGCTTATCGGCTTATAAAGAAAACGTTTTTCATCCATGGGAGATCACTTTCTCTGTCTTGAATGTAAGTCCCAAAATTTAATCTTTAAGAATTCTTGGTTATTTTTTGGCATTTTCTTATGTTTCTTTGATTGGTCTGAAAATTTGGGATGAAGATTCTTTTTGTTCTGTAAGAATTTCATCAGATTGGGTTTACTTTTAGATTTTAGAATCATTTTGTACTGTTAAAACTGGTTGAATTGAATGAATCTTTTTTCAAGCTAATTAGATTGGTTTGTTGGAATTATTGCTAATTTTATTACATGTTTGTTGGACTAATTGTGTTAAGTCTTAGCTTTACATAAACATGATTATGTGTAGAAACTGGGGTTCATTAACTGATCATTTGAGGGATTAGGGATTTGGACATGGATGAAGCTTTTTCGAGCTAATAGGAACTGGTTTTCATGGTGCAGGGCTTGAATCAGGGAGCTAAGAACAAGTTTCCTTTGATCATTGGGACAGCATCGATGAATCTCGGTGAATATGCTTCTTCTTCGGAACAGAAAGAGTTCGAGTTAAATGTCCCACTCACAGTCTCCGCTGGTGCTACCAAGCCTGGTCTGCAACTTTGTGTATGTGTCTTTTGTGTAGAACTATGATTGATTCATCGTTCTTTTGGTTTTTATGTTTTGTTCTAATTTTAGGGTCTTGTTGATTGTTTAGATATCGCTTAGTTTGTTGGAATTACGAGCTGCTCAAGAAACTGTTGAGCCGGTACAAAGAGCATTAGTACCCATTGTTGCATCGCCTCTTCCGGTCTCAATGGAAAAGGATGAGGTTTCGGCGATTAAAGCTGGTCTTAGGAAAGTGAAAATTTTTACGGAGTATGTTTCTACAAGGACAGCAAAAAAGGCTTGTCGTGAAGATGAGGGAAGTGAAGGAAGGTGTTCTGCTAGGAGTGATGATGGTGAGTATCCGTTGGACACAGATTCACTTGATGAATTCGACGAAGGAGAATCAGATGAGGGAAAGGATGATTCGGTTGTTCGAAAGTCATTTAGTTACGGTACTTTGGCGTATGCAAATTTTGCTGGAGGATCGTTTTACTCCAGTTTGAAGATCGAGGAAGGTGAGGATTGGGTTTACTACAGCAATTGTAAATCTGATGTTGGCTGCTCAAATGTCGAGGATTCTGCTACATCAGTGTCGGAGCCTTCATTGCTGCAGAGTTCGAAACGCAGCATTTTGCCTTGGAGAAAAAGGAAACTGAGTTTCAGATCCCCGAAAGCCAAAGGGGAACCATTGTTGAAGAAATCCTATGGAGAAGAAGGTGGAGATGACATTGATTTTGACCGCCGACAACTTAGCTCGGATGAATCTCTTGCACTCGGGGTAAGAATCATTTTTCGATGTTTTTCTTGTAAAGTTTAAATTGCATGTGTTTATGTATCTGATTTGGGATTTTGATATTGGCAGTGGCACAAAGATGAAGATTCATCTGCTAATCGTTCTTCGGTTTCTGAATTCGGGGATGATAATTTTGCTGTCGGGACTTGGGAACAAAAAGAAGTGGTAAGCCGTGATGGACACATGAAGCTTCAAGCGCAAGTCTTCTTTGCTTCTATTGATCAACGAAACGAGCGAGCGGCCGGTGAAAGTGCATGTACGGCCCTTGTTGCTGTTATTGCCGATTGGTTTCAGAACAATCGTGATCTGATGCCAATTAAGTCTCAACTTGATAGTTTGATCAGAGACGGCTCGCTGGAATGGAGGAATCTCTGTGAAAATGAGACCTATCGGGAGCGGTTCCCCGACAAGCACTTTGATCTTGAAACTGTTCTCCAAGCAAAAATACGTCCCCTTACTGTAGTTCCAAGAAAGTCCTTTATTGGGTTTTTCCATCCGGAGGGAATGGATGAGGAAAAGTTTGATTTTTTGCATGGTGCAATGTCTTTTGATAACATTTGGGACGAGATCAATCGTGCCGGTGAAGAATGTCTAAAAAGTGGTGAATCGCATGTTTACATCGTTAGTTGGAACGACCATTTTTTTATCCTTAAGGTCGAACCGGAAGCTTACTACATCATCGACACATTGGGAGAGCGGCTTTACGAAGGATGCAATCAAGCTTACATTTTGAAATTCGACAACAATACCGTAATTCACAAGCTACCAAATGCAACTCAATCATCAGACGAGAAACCAACCGGTGATCAGCAGGTAGCACCAGCTACGACCGAACCGAAAATTTCACAGGCTGAACAAGTCAACGGTAAGGAAGAGGGTTCTGTTTCAGGATCCGTAGTAACCAAGCCCGCGGAACCTGAGGAGGTTGTTTGTCAAGGAAAAGAGTCTTGCAAGGAATACATAAAGAGCTTCTTAGCTGCTATACCTATTAGGGAAATGCAAGCTGATATTAAGAAGGGTTTAATGGCATCGACACCGTTACATCACCGATTACAAATCGAATTCCACTATACCGAGTTCTGGCAACCAAAACCCGAGACTTCTGCAACTCCGATGACAACAACAAAACTGCTGTTGGTTGAAGTTCCGTTAACCGAAGTTGCTGCATAGAGAAAACTTACTGTAAATTCTAGGAGAGTGTTATTTACCCTAACTTCTTTTAACAAAAGAGGAGCTCGTTGTTATGTTATTTGAACTCGGGTGTATGTTTAAACAGGGATTATGTTTTAATCTTTGTCAAATAATTCTTGTGTAGTAAAAAGGTAAACTACACTAGTAGTTATTCAACTATTAGTAGTTTTTTTGTCACTTAATTATGAAAAGTTACAAAAGTATTACATGATTATTCAATCTTTTAAAATTGATATAATAATAACTTTAACCTTTAACATTTAGATATTATGTCAATTTAGTCTTAATTCTAGAAATCTAACTTTTAACATTTACATATTGTGTAATTTAATTTTTTTTGTAATTTTATTTTTATTTGTGATCTTTTTACTTAAACCCCCAAAAAAATCTCATAAATTTGATTGAAAATATGTAAAAATATGGAAACGCTTAATATTCTTTTAAAAGGTAAAATTAAAAAAAAAATTACAATGTGTTAATATTTGAGAGTTAAATTTTTTTAAAAGTAGATTAAATTGACATAATTTATAAACGTTTGAGAGTTAAATTACTATTTTAAAAGCTACTATAAAATTAAATAATTAAATGATAAAAAAAAAACCAATAATTGGGTTACAACCACAAAGATAGTTTACCCATAAATAAAATCTAGAAACAGTTACTATGATATAATGGATTCCAATTTCCCATATGATTTGCTGATGACTATTATGATTTTCTGACTAAAAACCCACATTTTCTTTTCTTTTTCTCTGTATCCTGCAGAAGGTAAAGCTGAACTTTTCCATGGTTGGTGTTTGGATGCCGAGAAAAAAGAAGATTCTTTGGAACACATGGTCCATTTTATTTTTCAAGGGAAAAAAAAAGGAAACTTTCTTGTAAAGTTGCTTATTTTTTATTCTTTCAATCACTTTCTTATCTGCCAAAACCTCGTGAACAAGTTGAATTATTATACCAAACACGCTGTGGCTATAGCTTCTGAATTATTCCTTTACTGTTATTCAAACATTCATTTTCTGGTTGCCCTGCCGTTGGGACTTTGTTCACGAAAGAATATAAAAGAATTGGATTAATTTCACTAGACATCCTCAAATTAGGTTTTAAAATTGTTAGTTGATTTTCAAGTTTCAAAATGTTTTAATTGAGTATTTAAGTATTGATATTGTATCAATTAGGTCTTTTTGTCAACTTTGTTGTTGGTTTGAGTGTTAAATGTCAAACTTTTTAACATGCTAGATCCAAGCTTGAATACAAGATGTGAGCTTGAATACAAGCTAGCTTAATCAAGCTTGAGCTTAGAAATTCATGTTGGATTGAGTTAACTCTAGCTCAAGCATGCTATTACTCAAGTTCGACTCAATTAGATTACACCCCCAATTTGAATTACCCATTTAGCAACCAAATTGAACACTAGGTTACCTTATTCTTGGGCTTGTTACAAAAGAATAAAAAAGAATAGATTAATTTCCCTAGACATTCTCATTTAGGTTTCAAATTTTAAGTTGGTTTCCTTGTGCCACATCGTAAAGTTCATTTTAGTCCTTCTACTATTAGAAGGAACATTTTAGTCTTTGTACATTAAAAAATTTGGCATTTTAGTCCCCACACATTAGCTTTGCTGTTAATAAAATGACATGGCTTTATAGTTGCTGACAAAACATTAAATCAAATATTAAATAAAATTAAAATAGAAAAAAATATTTTTGAAGAATGATTAGAGGTAAGAAACTAATGTTGCTTTTACCTTTAAATTGTTTTCAAATCAATTTGTTTTTTTGTGCATAATTGTTGTGTTTAAATCATTTGTAGTTTGGTGCATGTAAACAGCCCTTACCCGTATTCAACGCTAGAATAAGGTATAAGGCACTGCCAGACTTGTTCACAAGCAAACATTCAAAACCGAAATAATAATTTCCATTCAAATTTAAAACTTGCCAAAAACATACATATGATCACTATTACGAGCTTTCAAGGTTCAAAACATACATTGAAAATGATCTAGGACTAAATCGAGAATTTCGAAAACTTTTTTACCAAACTTAGAAAAATTTTCATATAAAAGGGGTCACACGCCCGTGTGACATGAGACACGCCCATGTGGTGTGGCCGTGTAGCCCACATGGCTATGTTTCTGGGGCGTGTAACTCTCTGACTTGCATCCATGAAGAAACTTAAGTCACACGGCCTGAGCACACATCCGTGTTGCTAGGCCATGTGGTAATTAAAATTTCACATTCTAGGTGCAGACTTCACACGGCCGTATCACACGGCCATGTTGGAGTTCGTGTATGTCACACGGCCAAGCTATATTCCCATGTGCTAGGCCGTGTGTTGAATCCTGGACATTCTGTCTCTCATTTTAAAGATGCAGGACACACGGCTTAGACACATGCCCGTGTGTCTGCCCGTGTGGACGAAAATAGGCCATTTAAGACCACTTTTCTCACATTCTTACCATTTTCCTGCACAAAATACATTTATACAGTCATGATGCCCAGCCAATCAACCATTTCAAATTTAAACATGTATATTTCATTATCTAACACAACCTTTACATCCAAATTACTTAACATACTTAATCATTCATACTACTACATTAACATTTCAACCCCCTATACATGCCATATAAATAAAAAAATTACTTAACAAAATCTACAGGAGTAAATCTGGATAGTGTGTTCCTCGATGTAGATCCGATCCTCCGAATGTATATATGTCAAACTACAAGAACAAATAAACGTACACAAGTAAGCTTATAGAAGCTTAGTAATCTCATAGGCATAGAAAATAATTCTTACCGAACATTTTACAACAATCATATAAGATACAATTTCACTAATTCCTCCTGTCAATCACAAAATCAGTGATAAGTTCACTTGATTGAATTCAATGTCACTTAATAACAATTTTTAGATCTCTTGGGCCCATTTCTCCTTTACTTTCATAGTCAAATTAGGGAAAAATTATGGATTGAGTGCTTCATTTACACATTGCCATAGTAATACTATGGACTTGTACATAGTCACATATCACACACCGAAGCCATAGCCCAACCATGGTCTTACACGGATCACATATCACACTGATGCCATATCCCTAATATGGTCTTACACAGAAGTACATAATCACATCTCACCGATGCCATAGCCCTGTTATGGTCTTATATGGGAGCACTTATCACATCACACCGATGCCATAGCCCTGCTATGGTCTTATACGGAAGCACATATCACATGTTGCCATGGTCTAACCATGGTTTTTTCTGTCAATTCGTCTTGGTCACAGAATAAAAGCACTCAAATCTATTGTTCCGACTAATTTATACTTTTACTTATATATTATTTCATAATTATTACAATTTGATAATATTCATTTACAATAATATACCATAGTATTCATGAAATTTTCATAACAAAACCTTGAATTTTGCCATATGAACTTACCTGGGCTGATTTGCAAAAGTTTTAAAAATTTTAGGGACTATTCTTACAATTTTTCCTTTCCATGAATCACCTCTACTTCTTGATCTATAATTATAAAATCATTCCCTCATTAGCATTTATTTCAATTTTATTCTACTTCACAATTTATGCCCCTTTAATTTTTAAAATTACACTTTTACCTTAAGGTTTTTAGCTTTTACAATTTAGTCCTTGTTCAATTTATTTATTAATTGAACTAATTCCACTCAAATAAAACTTTACCTAAACATTATAAACTACTTCACACCTTTGACATTCAAAATTTCAACACAAAACCCTAATTACAACAACTTTCACAATTAGATCCTATAAATCAATTCCTACTAAAATCTCTTCATAAAATCATCATATAATAAAATTAAAACTTCAATTCCATGCTAAATCATCATAAAATTTCAGCTCTTAATCATGACAACTTTCAAAATTACCCATGAAATAAAAAACTAATGAATTAAACAAGTGGACCTAGTTGTAAAAGTCTCAAAAACACAAAAATTACAAGAAATAATCAAGAGTTGAACTTACATGATGTAGAATATAAAACCAGATTCTTAAAAGCTCTCTAATTGTGTTTTTAGTTGATGAAGATGAAGAAAAATGATGGATGCTCTAGAATTACCAATTACATCATATTTTACAATTAAAATTTACCCTATTTCCAATTTTGCCCTTTGTTCACACTTTATTTTTTATATTTCCTGCATACTCATGCCGTCCAACCCACCTAATTTGGGTCTATTTACCTTTTAACTCCTTCCTTAATAATCTCTTAAGCTATTTAATCATATTTTATAGTTTTGCACTTTATTCAATTTAGTTTTTTTCTTTAATTAACTACCAAAATGTTAAAATTTCCTAACGAAATTTTAATACTATCTTATTAACACTCCATAAATATTTATAAAAATATTTATGGTTCGATTTATAATTCTGAGGTCTCGATACCTCTATTTTATCTTAATTTACCTAATAATTTCCTTTAATTCACAAAATTCACTAATTCAAAAATATTCCTAAAATCACACCTAACTTTCACTTATTAATTTATTAATTACTAAACTCACATTTCGGATTTAGTGATTTTGAATCACTATTTCGACACTACTGAAATTTGGGCCATTACAGTGCATGTTAGCCACTGATCTACCATAATTTGACTTGTTTATTTGTTGTTCCTTTGCACACATTTTAGCATGTTTTAAGTAGAATCGAGTCATTTTAGGGTCAATTTATGTTTTTATGTGTTTAAGTAGTAAAAGTGTGATTTTAAGCAATTTCTATGTTATTTTATGCTTTTGATATCTAAATAAGGTTATATGGTTATATAGGACCAATTGGGAACTAAAGAAGCACTTTGAGGAAGGAACTGTAGCCTAGGTTGCGGCTACAAGTCAAGGAAGTCATGACATTGAGGACAAACACATTGGGACCAAAATAGATACCTCGTCGGGATGTGGAAACACTTGACATTGTGACGTTGCAACCTAATGTCGTGACGAGTAGTCGATGTCACAGTGTTTACAAAGGATGCTGACTTGCATTTTTAGTGGCATTTTACAATCATTCTTTAATTAAAATCCCTAAATATTGTAAAAACATTAAGGGCATTTTAGTCTTTTAATTGTGTCCTAATAAACCAAAATTTATTCTCATTTTAGTAGATGGCTAGATGAGTAGGGTAGTGTAGAATTAGGTTAGACATTAGACAAGTTTTTATTCTTTTCTTTTCTTCTCATTTTTAGAGTGACTTTTTTCTTCTCTTTTCTTTTTAGAATATATTTTATTTTTTTGTTTTATTTCTTATTTTTTATTAAAAATTTTGTAAATGGAGATGGATCAATCTTTTGGGCTCCATGGGTTCCACATCTAAATAAGCATTTCTTACCTTTACTTTTATATTTTGCATACCAATTGTTCGATGAAATATTTATTTGGTTGTTGAGCTTTATCATGTGCTAAATTGTTTTGTTGGTTGATTGATGAGTTGGTTACTTAACTAAGTTATTATCTATGTTTTAATTATTTGTTTATTCAATTATATTGAATTGCATATTACACTAGAATTGAGGCCTTTAGTGGAAGATTTAGATAGCTGAGACCGAGAGGAGACTCTATCGTGTAAGATTTTGATACTTTTATGCTGAATTGTGAGACCAAGAGGAGGCTTATATGCCTAAGTGAGACTGAGAGGAGAGCTTAGGTGGTATATTTTAGTTTAGTATGAGACCGATAGGAGATTCCTGGTTAAGAGTGGCAAACAATATAATCAACATAGATTTATTAGTTTAGTTAGTGATTAACAAATCATTTGACCATCGGTTAAATCCATTTTGATCATTTTTAGTAAAAAGGATGATAATTAGTTAGTGTTCTTATTTGTTGATTTAGAATCAGTTTTAATACAATTTTCCATTTGGTTTGCACTGATAATTTCTAATTCGATTAGGCTAGTAATTGCTTAACTTGTAATTAACTTGAAGATCTTATTTATCAATTGACAATCCCTTAGGTTCGATCCTTGGAATACTTCGTGTTCTATTGTAACACATATAAATATTACAACTGACCTGTCACACTTGCAGTAAAAGCCGCTTCTAATTCTTTATATTTTGTGCTAATTCTCTACTCAATGTTCGTACACTGGTGTGCAGTCAAGTTGTTGGTGTCATTACAGGTATTGTAATAGTGTAAATGTGTTAGTTAAGTTAGTTGTTTGTGAGACAATATTAATCGAAAGATGAGGGAATTATATAGATTCTTATTTTCTTTTTATTAATTTCCTTTTTTTTTGCCTTGTTGTAAACTATGTTTAATCATGTCTAACAATTGTTATAGGTGGACGAGTGACCAATTTGGATATGACGATTGGTCAAGTTCAACGAATTGAGATTCGATGGCCAATTGGAGCTATGATGGCAATTGTAGAGGCTAACGGTATTAGGATACCTATGCGTATGATTTGTATGGATATGTGAATGAGATGCATATATTAAAATTTTGAGTTCATCGAGTTGATAAATCCTATTTTATCATCCTAACTCGATTTAAAATTTTCTCGAATTGAGTTGAGTGAGATGAAATTCGAATTGAATCGAATCAAATATATTTGTTTGAGTTAAATTTTAAAAAATTACTTTGGAGTTGTTTATTTTTACATAAAATTTTTTAAAAATATTTTTTTTATGGAGATGGTGAGGGATTTGACTAACCTAAGAAAGCTCGATGAATTGATGATGTAGAGGAAGAATGGAGGTAGGGATTTTGATTTGGGGGTAGGGGTTGAATGACCCGATGAGGAAGAAGAAGAATGGAGACTTTAATTTAGGAATTTTTAAAGAAGAAGAATGGATTTGGGGGTTTGAATGGATGGAGGGTTTGATTTGGGGGAAATTGGGAAAATGGTGGGGTTGGCCGGTTAGGGGTAGAAAGGCTTTGGGGGAAAACTGGGATAAAGTAAAAAGGTTTGGGCTTTGGAATAATATAAATTTAAAATTTAAAATAATATAGTTTGATATTTAGTTTATTCGAATTATTCAAATGATTCGAATTCAAAAACACAACTCGATTAGAACCCGAAATTAAAAAAAAAGATTCGAGTTGATTCAAAACTCGATTTGAATAATTCAAAATTTTGATTTTTTTTTCAATTTTTTTGAGCCGAATAGAATTTTGCTCACCTCTACTTGTATGTGACAAACTATGTTAGATCTTAATATCATGGTAACTTTTTGGTTTAGAGAAACAATCTTTCTCAATCCATAATGATCTAGCTAGAGTCTTGATTAATTAACCATAGTTAAGATTGAGTGAGATATGTCTCCAATATCACTTGAAGTGGTGGGTTCTCTTTGGATTACTCATTCATTTTTTTTGTTAACAATAATAATACATGATTTAATTTATTAACGTGTATTAATTTATATAGACAATACATCATATACAAACTTGGTGGGTCATTGTATTATAAGTTGTTGAACAATTAATCCCATTGTTATATAAGTGAACAATTTAATTTTGAAGAAAAGAGTTGAAACTAATAAACTACGATACCCATTAACATTGAAAAATACTAACTTGTCATCAGGGGAAAATTCTTATTTTTGTAAGGGGGTTGAAATTGTATTATAAATTTTTTCTAATGTTAAAGTGTAATTGTATTTTGTATTCACTTATGATTTCATCACTTTGAAAGGACTATATAGAAATCTTTTTATTTTGAGGGGCCAAAGTACAAATTTACCACACAATAACTTTTAATTCTGTCATTTATTAGGGAACTAAAAAACAAATTTTCCATTTGAGGGGGACAAAGCCTTTTCCTACCCCTCTGAGTTCGCCCTTGCCTCCCATCCCCATATCATTCCCAAAGGCACCAAATATACTACTGTTTCTGATACTACTCACATGAGGCAATCCAATTTTAATTGCACCACCACCAAAAGGATTAGTACCCATAGTTGTTGCCCCATATTAGTGGTGGTTCCTCCTAAATCTCTATATAATGGCACCCTTGTGTCGAATTTCCACCAACTGTATGTCCTGGCAGTAACCTTAGGTTGTCTTGAGCCACAATATCACCAAAAGTATGTTCATTATTGTTAATCATATTGGTAAACCATTGAACCAACATCAATGGCTTGTGTCCGCTCTCAACTGTTTGAGCTGTCAGGTCTCCATGAGGGAGTAAATGAAAGAACTCAATACGTTTCCGCATCTCTTCCATCTTCTCCTCCACCAACCATATTAGCCCATGAAGTTCACCATTGTCGAGCTCATCAATCCCTTTCCCTTGTTTAATTTGATGCATCAAATGGCCCATTTCATCTTATTTGTTCCACTTTTGTAACTTCCTTAGCTGCTTGATCTACCGTAATTTGATATGTCAAATTAGGATCTTTAGTACACTTGAGGAGCTTATTCATAAGTAATTTACATGTCTTTTCACATGTTTTTCTTGATTTTTAGTTCTAAGCATTAATAAAAATTTTTGTTTACTTTTAACACCATTTTGAGACCCAATTGGCCAATCGTACCATGGAAAACCTAACAATGTGATTGAGTGGTGTAAGGAGTTGAGGATGACCTGAAATTGAAGAAATCACCTCTAGGAAAAGGGGTATCACGACACTTAGGCCATAGAAGTCGTGATACCCCTGAAAGTGTTGAAATGAAGAGAATTCAGGCCAACTACAATGATATGGGGATGCCTAGTAATGGTTATTGTGATACTGACACCCTAAGATTCCCAATCTCAAGACTTTTGTGGGTATTGTGAAACCCAAGCCTGGGTAATGGTTATAAAAGAGAATTCAAGCCAACTACAATGATACAGGGATATCTAGTAATGGTTATCGTGATACCGACACCCCAAATTCCTAATCTCAAGACTTTTGTGGGTACTGTGACACTCAAGCCTGAGTATCACGATATCGTTGCTTGATGGGTGAAAAACCTGTATAGGCAATTTTATATCCAACAAGCTTAAGTCTATTTTTCACTTCAGGGCAAAATGATTAATGTTAGGTTAAATGTTAGTAGGCTATAAATATAACTTTATAAGACTATCATTTTAGAATTTTTTGGCTGATAGTTTCCTTTAGAAAATTAGATTTTCTCTTTTCTTTTTAGAATAAATTTTATTTTTGTTATTTCCTTTCTCCTTTCTTGTTATAGACTTTTGTAAATGAAGATGGATCAAGCTTTTGGGCTCTCCGATTTGATTAGATTAATAATTTTTTAACTTGTAATTAACTTGATAAACACATCTACCGACAATTCTTTGGGTTCTATCCTTGGAATGCTCTAATGTTCTACTGACAATACAAATATTACAATTGGCACTATCCACTTGTAGTTAAAACCACACCTTTAAATTGTTTGTTTTTCTATGCATGTGAGCATGCAGTCACTACTCTTTGGCTTTGGTGATCCTTTCTTTGAGGTAGGTTTCCCGATTTACCATTTTCTTCAACTGATCTAACTCGGGTGTCTTTTAGTACTCGTCGGGTTGTCCTTGCAACTCGGTGTGTGACGGCCACACCATCAGCTCACTTTTATCAGGGCTATAGATTACAAGATAAGTACTATCAACACAAGGAATGGTCAAGTCATCATATTTTTCATTAGCCCGAACCTCCTTTTCTTGAGACTACCTCTTCTCACACTATCATTTGATATCATGCAAGTGTGATCTTTTTTTCTTCTCATTGTTTTAAGATTAGAGAAAAACCCTAATTTCAATAAAAAATATATGGAAGAAGATAATTTTAGGGTTTGCTTTTGAATAGAGTGGCTGATGAGTTGTTTAAATAGCCAAGGAAATGAATGTTTTGGAGGGAATTTTTTGGGTTAATTTTTATAAACATCTTACGTATTAAGAAAGTCTACCTGTCAAGATTTTTTTGAAATAAATGAGGGGATTATGGTTGGCAAGATTTTACAAAGGGCGACACGTAAGAGAATCCATGCCTTTCAAAATTTTATCTAGGAATCTCAAAAATTTTGAAAATTCTAATTAATGTTTAAAAAAATTGAAAAGTTTTATTAAACCCTCTAAAATTACACTCATAAATTTTCTTAAAATTTTAATTAGATGCTCAAAATTTTTGAAAAATTTAATTAGACCCTTTAAAACTTAATGCCAAGTTTTGCCACTACAATGGTAAAAAAAGTACCATGCTTGAAAGGCTTAGATAAACATGTAAATCATGTTTAATAGATTGAAAAATTAAGTCGCAAAATATGTTTGGCATATTACTTAAAATTAAGTACAATATAAAATTCAATTGCTTGATACATGTGAATTTTAAAATATACAAATTATTTTATATATTTATTCTTATTCTTTTTAGAAAATTTCACCTTATTTAAAAAAAATCAAGATTTAAACGTAAACTATTTTAAGGACAATATAATATTCAAAGAAATAAATAAACTATAATAAATTAAAAAATATTAATGATCTTCTTATATTTCACTATTTTCTTTATAAAAAAAAATCAAGTAGTTTTTGTTATGAATTATGATCAAACATGTTTAAAATCATTGTGATACTTAAATTGTGATTAATCTTTTTGTGGAATAAAGTCCTCAATGTCCAATACGATAGAGCAATTATTGGAAGTTGTATGACACCAAGCCGAGATGAAAGCTCCAGTTAATGAGTTAGTCGAGGATGATGTTCCCAAACCCGAGGAGTAGGTCCATTTTCGTTGTTAAAAATGATGAGTTGAACATGGATGTTCAACAAGACTGTCAAATCCCATAATTGATGTTAAAAGGATCAAGGTTTGTAGAATGAATTTGTGGGTGCGATTGGACTTTTAAGTTTGTTTTATGTTCTAGAGATAAAATGAGCCTCCTTGGTTCATCGGTGAGGAGTGAGGTTGTCCTATGGTTTAGGTCTCACACGGCTGTGTCTTTCTTGCTTATTATTGTGTAATTTTGACACACAAGCACAGAGAGTTACACGGTCTGCCCACACGACCATGTACCTCATTCATATGGTAGTGTCTCAGTCACACGGCCGTGTACCCCAGTTACACGGTCTGAACCTTCCCACACAGCCTGGCCACACGGTCATGTGGTCTTGTCTTTGCAGTTTTTACTCCTTTTTTTCAAATTGATTCATTTTAGTCTATGAATGATCACTTGCATGTTTAAGCCTTTGTAGGAGTGATTGGGACATTATTACAGTTGGTAGAATATTTTTTATAATTGTATTCATAAGAATTGACTTTGTTGTTCGCATTGGTTGTTTATATGACTTTGTATAAAAACATGGTATATGTAAATGTTTGGACTTTTGTTAAACATGTGAAAAAGTGGTTTTTGAAAAGAAATTAAGAAATTTGAACGGTGTTTTATTTTGGGCCATTCCGGTGGCAAACGTGACCTCCAAATTTGGTCAAAACTTCTGGGTTGGGTTTTGGGGTGTTATATTTAGTGGCTAAATATTTTTCTCAAGCAATTTACGTGTTTTCATGATTTTTAGTTCTAAGCATTAATAAACATTTTTTTTTAGTTTTAACACCATTTTGAGACCCAAATTGGCGAATCGTACCATGGGAAACCTAACAATGTGATTGAGTGGTGTAGGGAATTGAAGATGACCTGAAATTGAAGATATCACCTCTAGGAAAAGGGGTATCATGACACTGATGCCATAGAAGTCGTGATACCCCTGAAAGTGTTGAAAATGAAGAGAATTCAGACCAGCTACAATGATATGGGGTTACCTACTAATGGTTATCGTGATATCGACACCCCAAGATTCCCAATCTCAAGACTTTGGTGGGTATTGTGAAACCCAAACTTGGGTATTGGTTATAGAAGAGAATTCAAGCCAACTACAATGATATGGGGATACCTAGTAATGGTTATCGTGATACCAACACCCCAAGATTCCCAATCTCAAGACTTTTGTGGGTACCGTGACACCCAAGCCTGAGTATAGCAATATCGTTGCCTGACGGGTGAAAAACCTGCATGGGCAATTTTATATCCAACAAGCTTAAGTCCATTTTTCACTTCAGGGCAAAATGATCAATGTTAGGTTAAATGTTAGTAGGCTATAAATACAACTTTATAAACCTATCATTTTAGATTTTTTTGGCTGATAGTTTCCTTTAGTTTTCCATTGTTTTAGGGTTGAGTTTTTTTTTCATTTTTAGATTAGATTTTCCCTTTTCTTTTTAGAGTAAATTTTATTTTTGTTATTTCCTTTCTCCTTTCTTGTTAAAGACTTTGTAAATAAAGATGGATCAAGCTTTTGGGTTTTATGATTTGATTAGATTAGTAATTTCTTAATTTGTAATTAACTTGATAAACACATTTATCGGCAATCCTTTGGGTTCGATCCTTGGAATGCTCTAATGTTCCACTGACACTACAAATATTACAATTGGCACATTCACTTGCAATTAAAACTGCACCTTTCAGTTGTTTGTTTTTCTACGCATGTGCACATACGATCATTGCTTTTTGGCTTTGGTGATCCTTTCTTTGAGGTAGGTTTCCTGATTTAACATTTTCTTCAACTGATCTAACTCGGGTGTCTTCTAGTACTCGTCGGGTTGTCCTTGCACCTCGGTGTGTGACGGCCACACCATCAGCTCACTTTTATCAGGGCTATAGATTACAAGATAAGTGCTATCAACACAAGGAATGGTCAAGTCATCATATTTTTCATTAGCTCGAACCTCCTTTTCTTGAGACTACCTCTTCTCACACTATCATTTGATATCATGCAAGTGTGATCTTTTTTTCTTCTCATTGTTTTAAGATTAGAGAAAAACCCTAATTTCAATAAAAAATATATGGAAGAAGATAATTTTAGGGTTTGCTTTTGAATAGAGTGGCTGATGAGTTGTTTAAATAGCCAAGGAAATGAATGTTTTGGAGGGAATTTTTTGGGTTAATTTTTTAGAAACATCTTACATATTAAGAAAGTCAGACCTATCAAGATTTTTTTTGAAATAAACGAGGGGATTATGGTTGGCAAGATTTTACAATGGGTGACACGTAAGAAAATCCATGCCTTTCAAAATTTTATTTAGGCCTCCCAAAACTTTTGAAAATTCTAATTAATGTTTAAAAAAATTGAAAATTTTAATTAAACCCTCTAAAATTACACCCATAAAATTTTTTAAAATTTTAATTAGAAGTTCAAAATTTTTGAAATATTTAATTAGACCCCTCAAAACTTAATGCCAAGTTTCGACACTACAATGGTAAAAAAAAAATTACCATGCTTGAAAGGCTTAGATAAACATGTAAATCATGTTTAATAGATTGAAAAATTAAGTCACAAAATAAGTTTGGCATATTACTTAAAATTATGTACAATATAAAATTAAATTGCTTGATACATGTAAATTTTAAAATATACAAATTATTTTATATTTATTCTTATTCTTTTTAGAAAATTTCACCTTATTTAAAAAAAAATCAAGATTTAAACGTAAATTATTTTAAGGAGAATATAATATTCAAAGAAATAAATAAACTACAACAAACTAAAAAATATTAATGATCTTATATTTCACTGTTTTCTTTATAAAAAAATTATCAAGTAGTTTTTGTTATGAATTATGATCAAACATGTTTAAAATCATTGTGATACTTAAATTGTGATTAATCTTTTAGTGGAACAAAGTCCTCAATGTCCAATATGATGGAGAAATTATTGGAAGTTGTGTGATATCAAGCCGAGGAGAAATTATTGGAAGTTGTGTGATATCAAGCCGAGATGAAAGCTCCAGTTAATGAGTTAGTCGAGGATGATGTTTCCGGACCCGAGGAGTAGGTCCATTTTTCGTTGTTAAAAATGATGAGTTGAATATGGATGTTCAACAAGAGTGTCACACTTCAAAATTGGGGTTAGAAGTATCAAGGTTTGTAGGATGAATCTGTGAGTGTGATTGGACTTTTAAGTTTGTTTTTATGTTCTAGAGACAAAATGAGCCTCCTGATTCATCGGTGAGGAGTGAGCTTGTCCTATGGTTCAGGTTTCACACGGCCGTGTCTCCCCTACTTCTTATTGTGTAATTTTGACACATAGGCACAGAGAGTTACAAGGTCAGCCCACATGGCAGTGTACCATAGTCACATGGCAGTGTCTCTCAGCCACACGTCCGTGTACCCTTGTCACACGATCTGAACCTTCCCACACGGCCGTGTGGTCCTGTCTTTGCAGTTTTTACTCCTTTTTCTCAAATTGATTCATTTTAGTCCTTGAGTGACCACTTACATGTTTAAGCCTCTGTAGGAGTGATTGGGACATTATTACAGTTGGTAATTTTTTTTTATAATGTTATTCATAAGAGTTGACTTTGTTGTCCGCATTGGTTGCTTATATGACTTTGTATAAAAACATGGTATATGTAAATGTCTAGATTTTTGTTAAACATTTGAAAAAGTGGTTTTTGAAAAGAAATTAAGAAATCTGAACGGTGTTTTATTTTGGGCCATTCTGGTAGAAAATGCAACTTCCAAAATCTGGTCAAAACTTCTAAGTTTTGGAGTGTTACATTTAGTGGCTAAATATTTCTCAAGCAATTTACGTGTCTTTTACATGTTTTTTTTTTTAAACTTGGCTCTAGGTTTGTTAGTTTTTTAACTTAGTGAACTAGGTAGCTCTACTTTAGGAATACTTAAGTTATCTAAACATCAATTTTAAGTTGAATTTGAGATAAGTCTTGTACAAATTATTCAAGCTTCTTATTTTATGAAAATATCCTCCGTAATTAACATAATTTATATTTTTTGAGGGTATCTTAGTTTTTTTAATTTAACATAGTTTTTTTAATTTTTAGTAAAAATATGCATATGGTGGGATTTGAACCCATGCAATTGCATTAATAAAATTTTAGATTTACAATTTACTAAATCTTTATTTTACATATTTTATTACCTCCATCAATTGTGTGTATATATATATTATTTAAGCCCTTGATTAAGTTTGTGTCACCGGTCAAACGGGCACTAACTCGGTTAGGAAAATTACAAAAATACCGTTTTGTATTTAAAATATATACTATTATTTAAGCCCCTGACTGAGTTTGTGTCACGAGTCAACTGAACCCCAGCTTGATTGGAGAAATTACAAAAATATCCTTTCATATTTAAAATAAATTATATTATTTAGGAGTACTTTAGTCTTTTTATTTAAAAAATAATATAAAATATGCGTAATGTGGGATTTAAACCCACATCAATTACACTTATAAAACCTTAAGTTCACCTCTCAATCAAAATTTTATATTAATTTTTATATGTTTTAATTTTATTATGCACAAATTATTACTGTAAGCACTAAATTTTTGTCCGACTAGAATTTGTGTTTAATTTTCAAAATTTCAAAAAAAAAAAATTAAAAATAAAAAATTGTATTTTGACCCCTAAACTTTTCCTAAATTTCATTTTGACCCTTAAACTTTCTTTAAATTTCACTTAGACCCTTAAACTTTCATTAAATTTCATTTTAATCCTAAATTTTCTAAAAATTACATTTAGCCCCAGAAGTTTTGCTGCATTTGTGATTTGGTCCTTCAGACAGGTTACGTGATTTGGGGCACCCACTTCCCAGATTTTCAGGCCACAAACATGGGTGGCTGCTCCTTCCCCACTTGCTACCTGCAAAAAAGAAGCAAAACCAACTATAAAAGGAGTTTAAACTCCAAAAATCAAAGGACCCCCACGAATCAAAAAAAAAAAGAGAAAAAGAAAGTTTCAAAAAATTTTTTAGCAGCAAAAAGAAAGAGGAGAAAGAGAAAGAGGAAAGAAAGGAAGAGAGGGGAGGAGCGACGGCGGTGCAACCAAGGCGTAAAGAAGAAGAAGAAGAAGAAGAAGGAAGAAGAAAGAAGAAGGAAGAAAAAAGAAAAAGAGAAAAAAAAGAAAAAGAAAAAAGAAAAATAATAAAATAGTCGAGTTGAACCGACCCGACCCGTCCGGCTCAAAACCCGACCCGAGCAGAAGACCCGACCCAGTGAGCCCATTAGTCAAGCCCAAAGCAGCCCAAAAAAAATAAAGAAAAAACAAAGCAAAAAAAAATAAGCAGCAAAAAAAAAGGGGGCAGGCCAACAGCAGGCCCAATTCCAGCAGCCCAACAGCAGGCCCTAGCCCAACAGCCAGCCTGTCCAGCAGCAGCCCAGCAGTGCAGCGGCCTAAACCAGCGCAGCCCAACAGCAACCCACAGCAAGCAGCCCAGCAGAAAAAGAAAAGAAAAAAGAAAAAAAAGAAAAAAAAAGAAAAAAGAAGAGAAAAAGAAAAGAAAAATTCAATTTGTGCAACCCGTTCGGTGAAGCTCGCATTTTAGATTTTTCGGTAATTTCGTTTATTTCACTTTTAATTTAATGCTCGTATTTTTATGTTATTTCATTTTAATATTATTAGCATTTTATGCATTTTTATATTTTTATATTTTTGTATTTATATTTTCAATTTAATTCAATTTTAATTTTATTTTATTTTAAATAATTTTAAAAAATAAGGCAACGAATCGATTTAACATAAAATCGTTGATTTCATCGCTATGTTGGGTGAATATCACCGGTTTGTGTTAAACTCGATACGCCCTTTTAAAAATAAAAAAAATATTCAAAAAATTGTATTTTCAAAAAAAATCCTCGGGTTTCGAAATTTTCGTGTCTTCAAAAAAAATTTCTCGTGTTTTTTCAAAAATAAGGTAACAAATCGATTTGACACTAATTCGTTTACTTCATTGCTATGTTGAGTGAATATCATCAATTAGTGTTAAATACGATACGTGCTTAATAAAAATCGGAAAATTTTTCGTGTTTTCAAAAATTCCCGTGTTGCAAAAATTTTCATGTTTTTCAAAAATTCTCGTGTTTTCAAAAAAATTCCAATTTTCAAAATTTTTCGTGTTTTCTAAAAAACTTCTGTGTTTCAAAAATTTTCGTGTTTCTAAAATTTTCGTATTTCAAAAATTTTCTTGTTTTCAAATTTTTCGTATTTAAAAAATCCTCGTGTTTTCAAAATTCCAGTGTTTCAAAATTTTTCGTGTTTCAAAAAAAAATTCCCGTTTTCCAAAAACTTTCGCGTTTTAAGAAATTGACCGTGTTTCATAAATTTTCGTGTTTCAAAGAAATCTCGTGTTTCAAAATTTTCGTGTTTTTTTAAAAATTTGTGTTTCTAAAATTCTTGTATTTTAAAAAATTCGTGTTTAAAAAAAGGAAAAAGTTGTTGTGCTTTAAAATTATCGTGTTTTAATCGGATCACGACTAATATTAAATTGAACTCGTATTTTTGAAAATGAAGACAACGCGCGTTTAACAAGATACCAATTTTGGGCGTCGCGAGGGTGCTAATACCTTCCTCGCGCGTAACCGACTCCCGAACTCGAATTTTCTCTAGATTCTTACGTAGACCTAAAATTACCTCTTTTTTAGTAAATTTAAAAATAAAATTTTCTTCTAAAAAGAGAATTTATTAGGTGTCCGATCACACCTAGAAAAAAAAGATCGGTGGCGACTCCTTTTTCAAATAAGATCGAGATTCTGTTTTCAAATTTTCAATATTTATTTCGATTAGCGCCCGTGCTAAAATTTTTAGGTCGCTACAATTACCTCCATAATTATTTATTATGTATTATTTCTAAAAAGACATATGTTCTAAATATGTGATTTTCACATGCATATTTCACGGGGCTAGATCTTTCGTCTCGCGATCCGTGCAGCCTTAGGCAATCCGTTCGCTCCAAACTTGCTTAAGTCAGTCTTTACTCCCAAAAGTGAGGATTCCTTTAGAATTCCTCCAAGGCACCAATTTGTATAGCGGAACCAATTGTGCCAAAAGAAACTACAAAAGCACAACAGAAAGCCACAGAAAGAACGCAAACAAAGCGTTTGAGTAAATGCTCAAAGAATTCTATTACTCTTAAGAATTCAACTTTTGATGGATGAGATACAAATGAAGGGGAGGCTTTCTATTTATAGTTGAGCTCCCCCAACACCGACGGTTAAGATCAAATTACATTGACGGACGAGATTAGCCTATCCCTTAATTTTAGGAATTTACAAGATTACATCATATCAAATCAAATATACAAGATATGATTCTCATATTTATTAAAAATAGCCTATGTTTCCATATCTTCATTATCGGGTCAACCGGGTTTCAATCTGACAGGCTTTTACAACAATTCTTGGAATCAGGTCAGTTCTCATGGGCTAAATGATCCCCATCTAATCGATAGACCTCCATGGGGCGCATCCTGTGCCATGGTCACAGGCTTTACACTTTAGCCTGTGACACATACGCGTGCTATAAAATAATATTTTTTTGAAATAATTCTTGTATGAATTATATTTGTTTATGCAAGAAATTTTTTTAAAGAAAAGGATAAAAGTATTTAGGGATGGAAATCAAAACCTTACGTTACAAATTTTGACTAGACATTTCAATTTATATAAAAATCGATGCTATTAGATTGAATTGAATAAATGAAAATTATATCATACTCTTATTATTACCGTAATCTGATTTCTCAGAATGTTGATAATTAAGTTTCTTGTCGACCCAAAGGTGGATGAAGGGAGTGAAGTAATTGGGATTTGAGCAAAAAATGGATTGAGTTTAGGCTAAAACAGGTGGTTGCCCTTAAATGCTAAAAGCCAAAGCTAAATTACTCAAAATGTGTGAGAATCATTGGCCAATGGCCCCTACGTGGGGGTTGCAATGCTTTGCCAAAAGCAAGCTACAATTGAAAAATGCTACTATCGTCCTTAATTAGATGACATAAAATTCTACAAAAGATTCCAAATTAATTTGTTTTTATCAATAACCCTGAATTTTAAGTTGGTAGTGTTGGTTTTCGATCGGATTAATTCGAGTTTTAAAAATTTTGAATTATTTTTTGTTCAAATTATTTCTAGTTTGAATTGTTTTGGGTTTGGGGTCATTTAGGGTTTTGTCATTTGGGATTACTTGTTCAAGTTATTTCATGTTTGGGTCAAATTCCAAGTTTGGATTATTTTATGTTTTGATCATTTTGGGTTTGAGTTATTTGTAATTTCAGGTTGTTGACTTTTTTTTTTATGAAATTAGATTGGGTTAAGTATAAATTTAAGTTAATCGAATTGGATTTTGGATTTGTATCAGAATTGATAGGTCTAATTTTAAGAGATTGTTAATCATGTCAGGTTTTGGTCATAATCCAAATTTGAGTTCCGATAATTTTATGTTATGAGTCATTTGCGGTTTTAAGTTGTTGACTTTTTTATGATAAAATTGGATCTTATTAAATTTGGTTCAAAATAATCAAATTAGATTTAAAGTTTGCATCAAAACTGATAAGTTTAATTTTAAGAGATTGATAACCTTTCTTCGGTTTGGATTTTTTTAATCTTCGGTCCGGTTTACTTCAAATTTTGTTCGAATAAGCATTTTGGGTTTGGGTTTATTTTCCTATTTTTAATAAGGATCATTTATTTTGTAAGAGGTTATGAAATTGTTTTCAGAGTAAAATTTGCATGCCTTGATAGCCTTGAGACTTTGTATTTGGAATATAATTTTTTTACAAACAAACTTTAAAAGTTCAAGTTCATTTTCTCATGAACATTGGTGTTAAGAGATTGAGAAACTACTTTAAATCTAGTTGCTATCTATTTATTGAGTCTTAACTTGATTGGTATGTGCATTGTTGTTAATGCAGAAGGACGTAGGTTCGAGTTTATGGGTTGAAGAGGGACTATGAATAATTCTAGGCATTCTGTCAAAAAAACACTTAAATATGATCAAAACCTATAATAAAAATATTCAAAAAAAATAGTTGTTATCTCAACAACTTAAGCACTATTAATTTTAAATTCGAATTAATTCAAATCTAAACCAGAAATCATAAAAAAGTCCATCAAACTTATGTCATAAAATACCCAATTTCATAAATTGAAATTCAATCAATCATTCAAGCAATTACTCTTAAAATACCATTCAATAAGTCTGAAATTCAAATAAAATTGTTGGAGAAAATTATTTTTAAGATGACACAATTTTCCTTGCTTTTTTAATTTTTTTTAAATTCCTCTCAATGACTTTATCTAAATCTTAAGGAAAGAGCCCATGTGCTTGCCTCCTTTTTCACTACAAATAATGACTTCAATCTCATCTCTAGACCATGACATAACAGTCAATTTGTCAACCTCCAACTTTTAACATAATCTTTTCCATGCTTCTCCAAATTGGTGTATTTCACATTACCAACCATTCATAAAATGTTTGTTTTTTCTTATATTTAGGTCTTAAATTAATTAGGCTTCATTTGATAAATAATTTTTTTTATCTAAAAAATTCCTTGACACAATGCTTAAAATTAGACATAATCCCTCCTCAATCTACATTAACAACAATATTTATGCTAATTGAACTAAAATTCAATTGACTTTAACTTAAAATCTTAAATTAGATAAATTGAATAAACTAATTAAATTAAGCTTTGGGTTTATGTTATTTTATTTTGGTTTTTGTTTTTGAGAGTGAAAAAGTGAATGGAATTGATTGGTAGTGCTCTTTTTTATTGTTTGACTCTTCTAGAAAGTGAAAAAAAAGTTGGGTGTTAACCCTGTTGATTGATATCAACTTTTTTAAAGCTTTACATCCTAAATTTGAGGAGAAGCTTTAATTAATTTTTTGCTTTAGTTGTTGATAAGCATTAACAGAAATTAAAAGATGCAAAAAAAGGTAAAAGTAAAAAAAAGAGAGAGTAAAAAGTCATAAACAAACTTAAAATCTAATTAAAGTGAGAATAAGAATCAAACATATTAACTTGACTATAACACATAAACAAAAAAAGAGATTTCCATCAAAAAGAATTATTGAAAACCCCAAAATTTTGAATTGAATTAATTATTTTATTAAACAATTTAATTTAGTATTTATAATGATTAATTTATATAAATATATCATAACACCCCAAAAAATAATTTCATAAAATAAAAAGAGAAATAAAAAAACCCAAAATCCAAAAAACACACACAATGTTCAACAAAGTTATGTTTTAAGTATTTCCAATCACAATTATACAAGTTTCAAAGTCATAGGACATGAATTTAAATATGAAAATATTCATGATGGATGTATAAATATTGGGATATAATTTTAAAGGATCATTTAAATACATGAAAAATTTTAAGAAATACAGACCCAAATTTAGATTTAAATATATATCTAACACTTATGTCTAATTTCGAATAATATAAATTGGAAAAAGAAATTCTTCAAGTAACAATTCGAATAACATAAATTGGAAAAAGAAATTCTTCAAGTAACAAAGAAAAAGCATAATTTAGACTATTGTTAATATTAGTAGAAAAGAAATTAGATAATAAAAAACAGAGTTCATCACTTTGTTCATCCACAAAACACTAAATCAGGACCCTTCTAAATGGGACTTAGATTTCTTTCAGCAGCAAAATGGGCATTTGACCAATCCATTTTCATTACAATCATTGCATTTCTTAATGCAAAACTCATTATCTTTCTTATGATGATGATGATCATCATCTTTTTCTTCATAAACCTTGCGGCTGCCATTGCAACTAGTGCAAATCAAGAACCTCAAATTGGCACAAGAATTGCACACATTATTGACGATGCCACCGTTCGATGGTACCTCTTCCAATAGCATCTTTAGCTCGCCTCGTTCGTGTAGTCCGATGATTTCGTTGGCTCCACCGATGTACCGGCCTTTAACGAACACTTTCGGAGGTATAACTCGACCACCCAAGATTTCCCATAGCTCTTCCCTGTACCCCATATCCATTGAAACATCTCGTTCTTGGATTGTTATTTTGAAACTATTTAAAAGAAACCTTACGTTGCTACAATCTTCAAATGTTTTACGTATACCTCTTAAGCTTGTTGTGTAGAAAATGACTGAATTTTCACCTCCTGGTGGACATTTCTCTTCGAAATCCGATAAAGATGGATGTTCTTCCGGGTCGAGGATGTCGGTTTCGGGTTCTTTGTGTTTTCGATCTTTAACGTACGGTGATTCCGGGACATTAAGGTGAAAGACTAAGCCTTTGATCTTTGTATTTGTAGGGTTGAATTTGAGTTTTTTTAGAAACCTTCTTCCTTGTTGCATGGCTTTCATTGCTTTGAAGGAGAGAAATGATAAGAGAGGTGATTGGGAAGAGAGAAGGTGAGGGAAAGTGAGATGGAAAATTTTAGGGTGTGATGAGATAAAGTGGTGAAGGAACTGGGAAAGAAGGGGAAATGTGTTGGGATTGCTTTTAAAAGTTGTGTTGATTGAATCACTGAAACCAGTGGGGTATGGTTTCACCATTGGAATCCACTGACCTATGACCAACATTTTTGGTGCCTCATCATGGCATTCATGCATCATTCAGTCCCTAACCTGGCAATATGCATATTTTGTACTTTGTATTTCAGCCATTGATAATGTACAAGTTTATACATTGTCAGTACTATTTAAAGGAAAAGATAAAGCAACGTTTAGTTTTCAATGACAATTTCTCAACTTTGTCGTTGAACTTTTCCTTCATCTATATTAATCTTAAAATTTGATAATTTTTCTTAATTTTAATTTATGTGATGACGTGAAACTCTAATATTGTACCACAATTACTTCAAAAATTATAATATTTTATAAATTTTATTTATAAAAATAATTACTTTTTCAAGTTAGAGTGTCGTGCCATCACATGAACTAAAACTAAGAAAACTAGTTAAAGTTCATGGATTAATAATGTTGTTTGAACCGGATTGGACCAAGAACCGACCAAGGTGTAGTCCGAAAGGTGGCTTTGAATTGATTAGATCAAGAATTGGTATGGACTAGTTGAAACCGTTAAAAAAAGGGTTGACCAATTTGTTTTAATTTTTTAAATTCTTAATATTTTTTAATGAGACTGGTTGAATTGGTCAAATTGACGAATCGGTGGCCTAGCCAATTCAATTTAAAAAACATTGGGGATTAATGTAGATAAATTTGGAGACCAAATTTTTAAAAAAAAAGCTAAGTTTAGAGCCTAAAAATTACATTTATCCCTATTAAAAAACACTATCGATAAATTAATGAATAATATATTTATTAGATTTTTTTAATAGGTGGCATCTCACAGTTCACAATATATAAACTTATACACGGTTAGTATAATAAATATAAATCAAAGGATAATTATATGATCAAATTATTATTTTAGCCCCTCTAATAAAATCAAAATTGAGATTTAATTTTTATATTTTAGTTTGATTAATTTGGTTCATATTTAATAGTATCGATTATTTGTGTTGAATGCTGATGTAATTTTTTTTTAAATGTTCATTCCAAAGGATGTTCTTAAGAAAAATCCATTTCACATTTTAATGAGACTAGTTTATAATATTTATTGTTTTGGACTAATTAGTGGTACTATAAAAGTAAAGAATTAAATCCTAAATTTTAACATAATCCAAACACCAAAATTGTAATTTTACCTAACGAAATCTAAACTTTAGAAATAAAAATTGATGTTTTAATAATTATCTGGTACGAAAATGACAAACTTAAGGACAACAGTGTCCCTACTTCTATTAATATAATTACAGTACCCCTTGATATATGGGATGCATGCTATTCTATTAAGCTTTATTAAAAAGAAAAAGTTAGAGGTATACATAAATCTAAGTAAGAATGTTTTTCGAGAGTTTTTCAATTTTTTTCCTAAAATCCTATTAAAACCGATTTATAAACCAAGACTATTATAACAAAAATAATTATCATTAGTAATTTAACTCTCAGATAAGTTTAGATGGAATTAATATCTGTATTACAAATTATTATTGAATCGATTGTTTAATTGATTAAATCGAAATCTTTTAATTTAATCGGTTGAATAATTAATTTTTTTAAAAATAATATTGATAGATGTTGCTCAAGCTAAGGCATAGCTAGTGGGACAGGCATTGCATTGGCAATGGCTCCTTAGCTAAGTGATAAAATATCAACCTTAGTCCTTTTCAGTTATAAAGTATTTAATTTAAGTCCCTTTTAAACAATTTTTTTATCGTCAACCCCCAAACTTTTAATATTTTACTTTTATTCTCCAATACTGAATTCCTTCATTGATAACAAGATGCTAAAATATTGAATTAGTGCCAATAAATCACTGATTGAAGATAGAATCGAGTCCTAGAAAGGAAATGAAAGATAGAATCAAGTCCCAGAAAGGAAATGAACTTTGTTCCTCTTTTTTGCATGATAGTGAAACTTGATGGTCCAATATTTATTGACATATCACATGGTGGTATGGGAGCCAATGAATGGAGATGATAGGTTTGAAAATTTGAGACTTGGCCAACTAATAAAAGAGGTGATTATGTTGTAAATGGTCATATGATATGTAGCAAGCGTGCAATGGTTGCATGCTTTTACTCTTTTATTTCTAGCCACCAACTTGAAACCCCATTTAATTGGATAGGTGTCACCCTCTATCACCATTCATATTTAATTTAATTTTATATTAAAGATGAAAAAATTCTATCCGTCATATGAATTTCACATCAATTATTAATTATATAAGAGGATTAGGGGGTAAATGCCCCTTATAGAGTATAACAAAAAAAGTAAATTTATAAATAAATGCGACATTTGTCACTCTCAATCGCTCGTAGAGCTTAAAAATACTCTAAAAGTTGTTGACGTGATGTCTCGTGATAAGTTTTACATTTATGATTGATCGTACTTGAAACTAACTATTATCACGATGAAGGCAAGTGCACCTATCGAACAGTAGTATAGTTTATAGCAAGACCAGAATGTCAAACCCATAGGAACTAAAAGTACTAGTATTAACTTTCTTTTTATCTAAACTTATTAACTAACTAAGAATGCACAAGAAGGAAATTGGGGAAATACTTTTGGAAAAACTGATTGATTTAGACAATACCTAAGGAAGAATCTACCTAGACTTCGCTTATTATTTGACTCTGAATTAGATGATTTATTCACTTGACTCAATCCGTAGAAATCCCTAATTTATATTATTATCTCTCTCGAGACTAACAACGTCTAACCTTAGGTTGATTAATTGAAATCTCTTTCTAACTAAAACCCCTAGTGTTGCATTAACTCGATCTATGGATTCCCTTATTAGGTTTGACCCTAATCCGGCAGATTTATGTAACCCTATGTCTAAGGGTGAAATCAATTCTGCTTAATTATGCTAGATCTACTCTTAGACAGGGACTTTTGCTCCTCTGAATAAGCACATCAATACTTGAATCAATATCCTAGAATATTAAAGTAAGAATTAAGAACACTTAATTAAGAACAAATCAAGTATTTATCATATAATTTAGAAAATAATAACAAGATCCGTCTTAGGTTTCATCACCCTTAGGTATTTAGGGGATTTAGTTCATATGTGTAAAAGAAAACATCTCAGAAGAATAATAATAACAAAACATAAAGAATCCCAAGAACACCTGAAGGAAATTGAATGGAGATCTTCAGTCTTGAAGGAGAATCCGGCTTCTGAGATGGATCAATCGGCTTTCTTTGAGTAATTCCTTGCCTCCTACTCCATGTGTCCTTTCTAGGTACCTCCTAGGGTGTTTACATAGGCTTTAGAATGCTTCCAAACCATCAAGAGTGGCCTTTTCCGAATAAGACTAGATTTAGGCTCGACAGGGACACGCTCGTGTGACACGCCCGTGTGAGGTGGCTTAGGCCGTGTTGCAATCTGTTAAATAGACACGGGCGTGTGAACTACCCATGTGAGGAAGTCCAGGCCGTGTTGATTTCCCATGTTGACCCATTTTCTCCATTTTTGGCCCGTTTCTCGCTCTTTTTACTCTTCTATGCTCACCTAAGTATAAAACATGAAATTAAAGGATTAGGAGCATCGAATTCCAGAAATATGATGATAATTCATCCAAAAATATGCTAAGCATGGGATAAAAATATGTATAAATTACGACTTATCAAATACCCCCACACTTAAGCGTTTGCTTGTCCTCAAGTAAAATCCTCAACTCACAATCAAAATAAATTCTTCTCAACTTATAATTCTTATCAATAGTATCTCAAAATAATCGATAAGTAATCATACATTGAAAATTTAACTTGAAGAACATCAAAGTTTCAAACATTCCAAGTTGAGTATTTTATCACAAAAACATAGGTGTCTCCCCTCATCTAAGTAATCACGTTTGATTCAAAAGATCATAGAGTTTCACATCCTCACTAAAGATTCACTCAAATCACTTGGACAAGAAATTTAGCACTCAACAGTCAATATGAAAAGTTATTACCATAGGCTTGCGTGAAAGTTAAATCTCCACCACTATATATTGAGATGATACATTAATCAAAAGGTCTTTAGAGGGTTGTAACGTGGCTTTGGTTAGGGGTGTGGTCGCAAGCTGAAAGAAAAGGTCAAAATCGAGACTGAATCAAAAAATTACCTAACTAGAAAAATACTAAAACTAACAAATTACATTCCTAAATAGAAGATCCTAGAATTGAGCTTTTTTTCATGGAATATGAAATTAAATAGTTAAGCTCAAAAACAAAGAATTACTACTAATATGTATGTATGTATTTTTTTTAAGAACAAATCAAAATAACATAGAACCTTGCTAACTATCAAAAATAAAACAAGCTAAGCAATTTATTCGAATTAAATCTCGATAAAAATAAGGATCAAATGAGGGGATTTCAACAATAATGGGTTATGGGTTAATATTGAGGGTGAATCAATGAATGGCTTGTTAGGCTCAAGGGGGTTCACTGAGGGTTAATTATGAGGGTAGACTTTTATGGAGTGAGTGGGTTAAACCTAAGTGCCTTTATCATCTTGACATATCAAATCAATGGTTTGGTCTTAACATGCATAATCGAAGCAAGTTCTAGAATAACAAATCAATATTGACGCACTCATAGCAACAATAAAAGTGAGCATGAAAGAAATAATATATGCTCTAAAGGCTCAAGATCTCACAAAAATTATGGCTTTTTTATGTTAAACCTATGAATTTCAACTCAAGATAGTACTTAAACTTTGGGGAAACAACCTAAAATTTTTTTATTCTCAAAAATCAACTTATCATGCTTGATTCTTTACTTCCTTAAAGTTTAAACAATCAATGCACATTTACTTATGATTTAATTCAAAACATATCGATAAAAATCATGGGTCAATCAAAATTTATTCTAATAATGATATGAGAAAATTATTTGAGACAAGATAAAGATTCAGGGGTTTTCTGGTAATGGTATAAATAACCCTCCCACATTTAAGATGTACATTGTCCTCAATGTACAAAGATATATAATAGTGATATAAAGATAATATCAAAAGAGAGGGAGAGAAATGAAACTACCTTGAAATTACGGATGAAATCCCTGGATTAGTGAGAGCGAGAATTGAAGATAAAGCTGAAGGAAAGCCATGATTCTAAGGGATAAATGAGAAGACACCACTGTGAAAGAGAATTAAGGGAATAATTCGATAATAATCATAAACATAAGCAGAGTTTAAAAATATAAACATGAGTTTTCAAAAATAAATAGAAATAAAAGTAAAAATAAAAATAATATGAGTTTAAAAAGAAGCATGGCCGTGTCACATGCCCGTGTGGCTTGCGTTCAGCCCGTGTTTATCATGAAACGAGAAATCGTCACAGGGCCTGAGGACACGCCCGTGTGTCTAAGCCATGTGGTCACATGGTCATATCACACGACTGTGTGCGATGTGGTTCGCTTCTCCAACGCTCGTGTAAATATGTGCACGCTAGTGTTCTTTTAACAGTTTCGACCACGGTTTGTGGGCACGGGCGTGTCGCACGCCCATGTTGATTTGGAACAATTGCCCACGGCCATGTCGCATGGCCGTGGCAACGTATTAAATCCCGTGTTTTAGGAAAAAATTACTCTGTTTTCACACAGCCGTATCGCACGGCCGTGTCTCCGTCCATGGTATGAGCACGGCTTAAAGCACGCTCGTGTGCTTGGCCGCGTGGATTTGGACCATCTGTGTTCAAAGATTCAGTTAATGATTTAGATATTAAAAACTAAAATTTTAAAGGAATCAACACTGTTAGTGCTCGGGTTACTTCCCGAGAAGCGCTTATTTATAGTCTAAGCTCGACTTACCTCAATTTCGCGTGATTACGGTGGATTTAGGAGTTGAAACTCCTCACCTCTGCTATCAATTTTATCAAAATAAGGTCTGAGTCGAGTATTATTTACCTTAAAAGTTTTGAATACAGTATGTGTTACCTTGACTGTACCATGTGGAAAGATATTCATTATCGTGAAAGGAGTCACTTTGTCCGTATTGTGCTCTAAAGTAGCAATTCAGGGGTTATTTTCATCTAATAATACTTTGTCCCCAACTTTAATTTGCTTTGTTTCATCCCTATGTTCATTGTGGTGTCGCTTCGATTTTTCGTGTGGTTTTGGTTTCTCCTTGACAGGTGTTCGCCATTCATCTAGTTCATTTACCTGAAGTCTTCGTTATTCATAGATGGGTCCTTTGTTGTTATTTGAACATGGCTCATGTATGCTCCTCGAACGTGTTTCCTGTAAAGAAGGTTGCACCACATGATTAGTATTAGTAGCATGATTTATACAACCACCCTTAATATTCGATGTGTTATTCAAATTACGAGCTTGCAGAGTGATTGTTTCATCACCAACGCGAAGTGTGAGTTCACTTGTACCAACATCAACAATGGTTCTAGTAGTTTCTAAAAAGGGTCGTCCTAAAATCAAAGGTATGTTACTATCCTCTTCTATATCTAGAACAACAAAGTCTACTGGGTATATAAATTTATTGATTTTATCAAGAACATCTTCAATGATACCCCTAGGAAATCTAATGGTTTATCAGCCAATTGAATGCTCATCCTAGTTTGTTTGGGTTTCCCAAGACCTAGCTGTTTAAACATTTTATAAGGAATAACATTAATGATCGCCCCTAAATCAGCCAATGCATTATTTACATTCAAACTACCAATTAAACAAGGAATCGTAAAACTCCCTGGATATTTCAACTTGTTGGGTAGCTTATTCTGTAGAACGGCTAAGCAAACTGCGTTTAATTCTACATGTGATGCCTCATCCAACTTCCGTTTATTTGCTAAAAGCTCCTTTAAAAATTTAACTATGTTTGGCATCTACGAAAGAGCTTCAATAAACGGTAAGTTAATGTGTAATTTCTTTAATAGTTTAAGGAATTTACCAAATTGTTCGTCCGTATGGTCTTTCCTTGTCGCACTGAGGTATGACACACGAGGTTTGTACTCTCTACTTACCGATTTTTGCTCATTGTGGTCCAGCTCACCTTTACCTTTGCTTACCACAATTCCTTGCCTCGGTTCTGGTTCAGGTTCAACTAACCCTTCCTTATCTTAAACGGTAATCGCAATGAGTTGTTCCCTTAGGTTCGATTCAGTATTACTCGGCAAGCTACCTTGTGGTCGTTCAAAAATCAGTTTGGCAAGTTGGCCTATCTGGGTTTCGAGCCCTTGAATCGATGCTTGTTGATTCTTAAGTGCCGTCTCAGTATTTTGAAAATGAGTTTCTGACACCGAGATGAATTTTGTTAGCATCTCCTCAGGGTTCGGCTTCTTTTCTTACTGGTAAGGTGGTTGCTGAAAACCTAGGGGATGTTGTGGCCTTTGATTTCCCTGGCCACCCCATGAGAAGTTGGGATGGTTCCTCCAACCTGCATTATAAGTGTTACTATATGGGTTATTTTGAGATCTATAATTATTATTACCCAAATATTGAACTTGTTCCTCCTCAGTGCTAGGGTTGAAAAATTGATATTCTATGTGCACTCTTCCTCCATTTGAACCGCACCTCATCACTGGATGTACCTGTGTAGAACCATATAAATCGTCAATCTTTTTATTTAACATTTCTACTTGGTTAGATAGCATAGTAACCGGTTGAGGTTGAAAACACCGGCTGCTTTTGTTGGCTTTGTTCTCATGACTTGCCACTAATAGTTATTCAGTGACATCTCTTCAATAAATTTATAAGCCCCTTCAGGTGTTTTGTTGTTTAAAGTTCCACCGGTGGCTGCGTCAATGAGTTGTCTTGTTGAGGGGTTCACACCGTTATAAAAAGTCTGAACCTGTAACCATAAAGGTAACCCATGGTGAGGGCACCTTCTTAATAAGTCCTTGTATCTCTCCCATGCATCATAAAGAGTTTCTAGATCCATCTGCATAAAAGAAGAGATATTATTCCTCAATTTAGCCGTTTTAGCAGGCGAAAAATATTTAAGTAAAAATTTTTCGGTCATTTGTTCCCAAGTAGTGATTGACCCTTGTGGTAACGAGTTCAACCACTGTTTAGCTTTGTTCCTTAACGAAAAGGGAAACAACTGAAGGTGAATGACATCATCAGAAATGCCATTGATCTTAAAAGTGTTGCAAAACTCCAGAAAATTCGCCTATTGAGCCTTTGGATCCCTGTCCTGCAAACTATCAAACTAAACGAACTGTTGTATCATTTGAATTGTGTTAGGTTTCAGTTCAAAATTATTTGTAGCAATATCAGGTCTAACTATACTCGATTCGGCTCTTGTTAAAGTAGGTTTAGCATAATCATACATAGTACGAGGAGTAGGATTCTAATTTATTGGATCTGCAACAACCACATGAGGAAGCTGATTATTCTGATTTTCAGCCATCTCCTTGGTTGTGGTATGGATATCTTCCTCTTGCCCTTCCTCTATGTATTGTAGACTTTGCCTTATCTCTCTTCGGTTTTTGTGAGCTGTGCTTTCGATCTCTTTATCAAAAAGTAGAGGTCCTGACGAGTTTCTTCTAGTCATAAACTATAAAAACCTGCCAGAAGTAAATAAAAGAAAATTTAGTGATATAAACAAAAATTAAAATAAAAAATTAAATTGTAATAAAACAAATGGCTAAAGTAATAAAAATTAGGCGTTTTTAATATCTTAGTTTCCCGGCAACGGCGCCAAAAACTGGATGTGATGTCTTATGATAAGTTTTATATTTATGATTGATCGTACTTGAAAACTAACTATTATCACGATGAAGGCAAGCGCACCTTTCGAACAGTAGTATTGTTTATAGCAAGACCGAAATGTCGAACCCACAGGAACTAAAAGTACTAGTATTAACTTTCTTTTTATTATCTAGCCTAAAAATAAGGGGATTTGTTTTATCTAAACTAATTAACTAACTAAGAATGCACAAGAAAGAAATTGGGGAAATACTTTTGGAAAAACTGATTAGACAATACCCAAGGAAGAATCCACTTAGACTTCACCTGTTATTTGACTCTGAATTAGACGATTTATTCACTTGACTCGATCCGTAGAAATCCCTAATTTATATTATTACCTCTCTCGAGACTAACAACGTCTAACCCTAGGTTGATTAATTGAAATCTCTTTCTAATTAAAACCCCTAGTGTTGCATTAACTTGATCTATGGATTCCCTTATTAGGTTTGACCCTAATCCGGCAGATTTATGTCACCCTATGTCTAGGGGTGCAATCAACTCCACTTAATTATGCTAGATCTACTCTTAGACAGGGACTTTTGCTCCTCTGAATAAGCACATAATACTTGAATCAATATCCTAGAATATTAAAGTAAGAATTAAGAACACATAATTAAGAACAAATCAAGTATTTATCATATAATTGAGAAAATAATAACAAGATCCGTCTTAGGTTTCATCCCCCTTAGGTATTTAGGGGATTTAGTTCATATGTGTAAAAGAAAACATTTTAGAAGAATAATGATAACAAAACATAAAGAATTCCAAGAACCCCTAAAGGAAATTGAAGGGAGATCTTCAGTCTTAAAGGAGAATCCGGCTTCTGAGATGGATCAATTTACTTTCTTTGAGTAATTACTTGCCTCCTACACCGTGTGTCCTTTCTAGGTACCTCCTGGGGTGTTTATATAGGCTTTAGAATGCTTCCAAACCCTCAAGAGTGGCCTTTTCCGAATAGGACTAGATTTGGGCTCGACAGGGACACGCTCGTGTGACACGCCCGTGTGAGGTGGCTTAGGCCGTGTTGCAATCTGTTAAATAGACACGGGCGTGTGAACTACCCGTGTGAGGAAGTCTAGGCTGTGTTGATTTCCCGTGTTGACCCATTTTCTTCGTTTTTGGCCCGTTTCTCACTCTTTTTACTCTCCTATGCTCACCTAAGTATAAAACATGAAATTAAAGGATTAGGAGCATCGAATTCCAGAAATCTGATGATAATTCATCCAAAAATATGCTAAGCATGGGATAAAAATATGTATAAATTGCGACTTATCAGTTGTTGATCAAATAATTACTCTTAAATGTATATGCTAAAACCATATAAATAATTATTTGATACGTTGACTGTAAAAAATTTAACTTCCTAACCCCCAAAGTGGGGAGTTAAAAATTTTCATCATTTGTGTATGAAATAGTTACCCAAAATTACATTTTGATCTCTCAAAAATTTGATAATTCAGTTCCAGTTTGCTAAATTTTTTTTTGGTATCGCCCCTGTTAGTAACTGCCATTTAGTTAGGACTGGAATTTTAAAATTCAAAGAAGTATAAGGACTAAAATTGACTAAATTAAAGTACAAAAATTAAATCCACAATTTACACATAGTACATAGACTAAAAACATAATTTAACCTTTAAACAACCATCATAACGTGCAATTGGAATTATTACTTTACAAATTTAATTCTTTTCCATCTTCGATATTTATCGAAATTGATCATAATAGAATGAAGCATGCACAAAGGTAAAAAATTGACAAACACATAGCTCAAAACAAATAAAAAATTAAGGTAATATTTCCTTATTGTGGAGTGAAATTCTTTCAGTACATCACACCTAAAACAATCCCAGTTGACCTCATTGCTCATCAATCAAACAAATAAAAGCAAGCTTGAGACTTCACAACAAAAAGTCATTCAACGAAAAAGAAATTAAAGCAAATGCATGTGAAGATGATGGAGGATCAGTTTGCAATTGGCACCAATATTTATGAGGCTGGTCCCTTTGTTATTAAAAAAAAAGAGTTCGAGGGCAGAATATTTTTTTTATCAAAATACCCGTTTTACAATTTTTATATAGTTTAATTAAATTTTTAATTTTTATAAAGATTTTATAATAAGAATTTTGTTTAATTTTATAAAAATTAATATAATACTCAATCTGATCATGTTGGAATCGGGGAGTTTTCAAACGTTAAATTTTAAATAATATCAAGATCATGGTGCACAGAGTTGAGATAAGAGACATAAAAGTTAAATCGACGTTGATATGAGAAAAAAACCATCTCGTTTCATTGCCATTCTTATCCTCAATAAGTTATATTACTTAAATTTAATGTGAGTGTCCAATATAATTATATGTTTGATATATATATTCAACTTTTTTTTTCTTTTTTGTGTATTTGAATATATCTTAATTCCATATTACCCACAAATTTTATTTTAGAGTAATTTGTGAAAATGAGAAGTTTCATAAATTTTCTTCAATTGTATTCTTGTGGGGTAGGAAGAAAATCAAGTTGGATCTAACTGATAATCTAATCAAATACTACAGCCCAACTCATATGCCCATTTGTATATGATTCTCATATGTACCATTAAAAAAGGTTGTCCCCAAGCCTTTTCTGTTTTTTGTTTTTCCTCGTCTAAGATCCTTTCATACTCTGAAGTCACGTTAAGTTTCAATTAAATTTGGAGTCAAATCAGGTCATATTCTTAAATAAGAAATAAAATTCTTTCAATACTATTTTCTCTATTCATAATACTTGAACTTGAAACTTTATTTAAGGAGCATAAGCTCTTTACTACTCAACCCAACAAAAATTAGAGATTTTTTCTTGCAATTTGTTCAAATATATATATGGTTTCTAAAATATCTAAACTTATGGAGAAACTAGAAAGTTTCTAAATGGTTTCAGTTTCTGCTAATTGAATAGTTCCATTGCTATGAAACTCATAAACTTATTAACAATTCAATTTAAAGTAATCTAAGTAGCACAATGACTTTTCAATTGGGCTGGTTGGGTTGATTTGAATTTGGACTGGATTTAGTCAATTTAGATTTTAAAATTTTGGGTTATTTTGATTATTTAATTTTGAGTTCGGATCATTTAAAGTTATATTAATTTTCGGTTTGAATCATTCAAATTTGAGGATCAAGTTTTCATTTTGAACCATTACAGAATTTAACCACTTTGAGTTCATGTTAATCTAAGCTCAGATTAGATAGATTTTGAAATTTTATGATTAAATCAAGTTGGAACGGATTTAGATTTAAATTTATCAAATTAAATTTATTAAATTCGAGTCAAAATAGACAGATTTATTTCTCATAAAAACGTTTGCTCTGTGTGTGTGACAATCCAAAATTCAGATGTGTAAGAGAACGGGAAATAACTTTTTTACCATCCTCATGTTAACAGCAATTTTACACTTCATGAATGGCAATGAGAATTGAGGGGAAAAAAGTTAACAAAATAACACTATTCTTCATGTCAATCACCGGGCCTGCTCGGCAATGGAGCAACGTGATCATCGGCAGGTGGCATCGACAACGGTGTTGGGATTGGAGACGTCCGACAAACGGGACACGTCGATTGCAACCGCAACCAATGGTCGACACACTCAAGATGAAATAAATGTCCACAATTAGGCAACATCCTAAGACTATCACTGCCCTTATAATCATTCAAGCATATAGAACAACACGTATCTGTAGAACCTACCTTCAATAGCTTAGCCTCGGAGTACATCAATTTCGGGTAGCTTTTAATTGTTTCCTCATCAAGACCACCACCGTCATCAACGAAAAAGCTCTCGGGATCGATCATGTCGCTACTAAACGGCGGGGCTTGCGGTGATTGAAGAGCCTTGCCACAAACGTAGGAAGCCAATGCGATGACGATCATAATCAAGAGGATTATGGCGGAAACTCCAATCGCATACCCGAATCTGGTCACCTCTTTGGAGTCAACGAATCCCGAGTCGGAATCCAATGAAGCGCTCATTTTTCATGGAATAGTGAAAGGAGAAGAAGGGAGGGGATTAATGGGGGATCAAAAGAGTGGTTTGGTGAGCCATGGAAGTGGTTTCATGTTGTAAGGAAGCTAAAAGAAAACATTGAGAATAGAAGGGTAAAATCGACAATTCATTAGAATTAATTTATGTTTTGGATTATGGTTTATTAATTTGTCTGAAAGTTTTTGTAAGTCAAAGGTTCTGGTTTTAATTTTAAATTACATACATCAATTCATATATATTTATATTTTACCGTTTATATGCAAGATTCGTGATTATTCCTTTCACGAAATCTGTCTTATCAGTATACCCAATACTGATTGATTAATATTTAATTTTTTAATGATATATAATTGTATGATCCATTGATAATATATAAAAATATATATTATCAGTATATTAAATGTAAACCCTCAATTTTATATGTTATTATTAAAAAATATATATTATTTTTTTAATGCTAAGATTGTTTAATAGAAGACTTTGGATAAGGAAACTAAAATTTAATCGAAAAAGTGGTTAGCAGTTAGTTTTCAACTACCGTTCATATTCTATAAATTTATTTAATTATGGAAATGATATTATTCAATTGATGAAATCGCATCTAATTATTTGTTCTTGAATTGATGAATTTTGAATATCATAAACACAAATAATATGAGTTAAGTTGCAAAGCTAAAATTGATAGGTTGATCAAAATTATGTTTTCAAGTGATTCAAAAATTTCAATCTTGGCTGCAGGAAACTCGACAATTCTTCTTCATATAATTTCTTTACCAAAGTCGAATATGATTCTAAGTTAGTATAAAAGTAAATTTACATTTTTACTCTCCAAAATTTATTCTTTAATTTTGGTCCTTCAAGAAAATTTTATGGTTACGCCCTCGTGACAAGCTATATTGGATTTTGATACTCATGATAACTTTTTAGTTTGGACAAACTAATCTTTTTCAATCCGTAATGATCTAGCTAGGGTCTCGATTAATTTCCCATAGTTAAGATCAAGTGAGATATGTCTCCAATATCACTTGAACTGGTGAATTCTCTTTAGATTGCTCATTTTTCTTGTTCAACAATAAGAATACATGATTTAATTTATTGACGTGTATTAATTTATATAGACAATACATCATATACAAACTTGGTGGGTCATTGTATTATAAGTTGTTGAACAATTAATCCCATTGTTATATAAGTGAACAATTTAATTTTGAAGGTAGGAGAGTACTGCAGCTTGTTGGACAATATAGAAATGGGCTGGTTTTTGAAGGTAGGAGAGTAAAAATGAAAAATTAGTTTTTCAAACTAAGATGAGGGCATTGTTGTGGATTAGATCAGCTCATAATGAACTTATGATACAGGAGAAGTTTTGGTGGTTTGCTCCACAAAGATGTCGAGTGGTGTCCCACAAACTCAATTCAATTGTTTCCTTTTGGAGACCCCCTCCATATGGATGGTTAAAATTCAATGTATGTGGTATAGTTAAAGAGGATAAAGCCAGCTGTAGAGGAATTTTGAGAGATTTGGAGGGGATGGAAAGAGGGATATTCTCAGGTGCTGCAGGTACAAATGTTGCCGAGGAAGCTGAGATTGAAGCGGTGAAAATTGCTCTCGAAGTGTTTGAATCGACAAGCTGGAAGTGTTCTAATTCACTGGTAATTGAAGTAGGTTCTATGGTGGTGTTTTCTTGGTGTATCAACAAGGGGCTGAGACCTTGGTCGCTTCAGGCAATTTTCTCAGAAATTGAATTGACTAAGCGCAAGGCTAGATCTATTGTCTTCTCTTTGGTCGATAGGAATGGAAACGACCTGGCGTTCTCATTGGCTTTGGCTGGGGTAAATCAGACTCAAGTGCTTAAAGCTTGGTGGTGATTTTTGCTTTGTTTAGTATTTTATTGTTGCTGGAACTATGCTTTAATTTTTGCTATAATTTTCTTATTTGGATACTACTCTGTTTTGTTCCTATCAACAGGGTAGTGTGAATGTAGCGAAAAAAATTTAATTTTGAAGAAAAGAGTTGAAATTGATAAACTCTGATACCCATTAACATTGAAAAATACTAATTTGTCATGAGGGAAAATTTTTATTTTTGTAAGGAGTTGAAATTGTATTTTAAATTTTTTGTGAGGTTAAAGTGTAATTGTATTTTGTAGTCACTTATGATTTCATCACTTTGAAAGGATATATAGAAATCTTTTTATTTTGTACAATTTTACCACACAATAACTTTTAACTCTATCATTTATTAGGGAACTAAAAAACAAATTTTCCATTTGAGGGGGACAAAGCCTTTTCCTACCCCTCTAAATTCACCCTTGCTTCCCATCCTTATATTGTTCCCAAAGGCACCAAATATAGTGCTGCTTCCGGTAGTACTTCCACGAGGCAACCCATTTTCAATTGCACCACTACTGAAAGGCTTAAAACCCAACAGTTATTGCCCTATACCGGTGGTGGTTCCTCTTAAATATCCATATAAAGGAAACCCCACGTCGGATTTGCCACCAGCTGTATGTCCTGGAAACAACCCTAGGTTGTCTTGAGCCACAATATCACCAAAAGTATGTTCTTTGTTGTTAACAATATTGGTAAATCATTGATCTAAAATCAGTGGCTTGTGTTTGCTGCCAATTGTTTGAGTCGTCGGGTCTCCGTGAGGGAGTCAATGAAAGAACTCGATACGTTTCTATACCTCTTCCATCTTCTCCTCCACCAACCATATTAGCCGATGAAGTTCGCCATTGTTGAACTCATCAATCCCTTTCCCTTGCTCAAATTGATGCATAAGATGGTCCATTTCAACTTCACTATTCCTCATTTGTAGCTTCCTTAGCTGCTTAATCTGTCGTAATTTGATACGTCAAATTAGGCTCTTTAATACACTTGAGTAGCTTATTCTTAAAATTTTACATGTCTTTTGTTACTTTTTAGTTCTAAGCATTAATAAACGTTTTAAATTAATTTTTACCCCTTTTGAGACCCAAATTGGCCAATCGTACCATGGGGAACCTAACAATGTGATTGAGTGGTTTAGGAAGTCGATGATGGCCCAAAATTGAAGAAATCACCTCTTGGAAGGGGGATTCATGACACTGAGGCCATTGAAGTTGTGATACCCTTGACAGTGCTAAAATGAAAAGAATTTAGGCCAACTATAGTAATATCGTGATACTGAATAATGGGTATTGCGATACTGAGACCCCCAAGACTCCTAATCTCAAGATTGTTGTAGCTATCGCAATGCCTCTACTTGACGGGTGAAAAAACTACAGAGGCAATTTTATGTCCAACAAGCTTAAGTCTATTTTTCACTTAAGGGAAAAATGATCAATGTTAAGTTAAATGCTAGTAGGCTATAAATACAACTTTATAAGCCTTTCATTTCAAATTTTGTTGGTTGGTAGTTTCCTTTAGTTTTCCATATTTTTAGGGTTAAATTTCTTTTCTTTTTCTTTTCTTTTCATTTTTAGATCAAATTGTCTCTATTCTTTTTAGATTAGATTTTATTTTTGTTGTTTTATTTCTTCTTTATTGTTAAAGACTCTTGTAAATGAAGATGGATCAAATAGTAGGGTGTCATTAGTTCCACATCTAAATAAACATTTTGCACTCTTCTCTTTTTATTGTGCATAAGAATTGTTTGATAAAATGTCTATTTGGGTGTTAACCTTTATCATGTGCTAAATCGTTTGATGGTTGGTTGATTGGTTATTTGTTAGTTTAAGTTAATATTTATGCTTGATTAGTTGGTTGTTTGATTATATCGAAATGCTTAATACACTAAAATTGATGTGTTTAGTGAAAAAACTAGATAAATAAGACCGAGAGAAGAGTTTATGATTCGATAGTTCAATATAATTGTGCCAAATAGTGAGACCGAAAGGAGATCTATATGTCTAGGTGAGACCAAGAGGAGATTTCTAGCTAAGAATGACAATCAATATAATTGATATAGGTTTATTAACTTAGTTAGCAATTAACAAATCAACCGACCATCCTTTGGGTTCGATAGTTTAAACAATTTTTTTACACAATCGATAGTTTAAATTTAGTTTTTAAACAATTTTTTTTGGAATTTACACTAATAATTTTTGATTCAGTTCGATTAGTAATTGTTTAATTTTTAATTAACTTGATGAACACATTTATCGACAATCGTTTGGCTTCGATCCTTGAAATGCTCTAGTGTTCCATTGAGAGTAAAAATATTACAACTGACACTGTCCGCTTCTAGTTAAAACCACACATTTAAACTGTTTTATATTTTTTTGTTTTTCTATACACGCATGTATGTGGTCACTGCTCTTTGGATTTAGTGATCCTTTCTTTGAGGTAGGTTTCCTAGTTTACCGTCTTCTTCAACTGATCTAACTTATGCATCTTCTTGTACTCATCGAGTTTTTGTTGCACCTCATTATGTGACGACCATACAATCAACTCACTTTCATCAGACTATAGATTACATGGTAAGTATACCAATATAAAGAATGGTCAACTCACTCATCTTTTTCATTAACCCTAACCTCCTTTTCTTGAGACAGGCTCTTCTAGCACTACATTTGGTATCCTTGCAAGCATGACCTTTTTTATTCTCATTGTTTTAGGATTCAACTAAAACCCTAATTTCAATGGAGGATGTATGGAAGAAGATATTGTAAGGTTTGCTTTTGAATGGAGTGGCGGATGAGTTGTTTAAATAGCGAAGGGAATGAAGGTTTTAGAGGGAATTTTTGGGTTAATTTTTGAGAAAGATGCGTGCACTTTACATATTAAGAAAGTCCACTTGTCAAGATATTTTGAAATAAATGTGGGGATATGGTTGGCGAGATTTTACAAGGGGCGACATGTAAGAGAATCCATGTCTTTCAAAATTTTACTTAGGCTTCCAAACCTTTTAGCAAATTCTAATTAATTTTTTAAATTTTTTTAAAAGTTTAGTTAAACCCTCTAAAATTATACTCATTAATTTTCTTAAAATTTTAAAAATTTTGATTTCCTAAATTTATTTTTTATTTTTGGTCCTTCAAGAAAATTTTATGGTTTCACCCTTGTGACAAGAGATATTAGATCTTAAGTAGTTTACATGTCTTTTATTTTTTTTAATTTTTAGTTCTAAACATTAATAATTTTTTTTTTAGTTTTTACACTATTTTGAGACCCAAATTAACCAATCGTGCGATGGTGAACCTAAAAATGTGATTGAGTTGTGTACAGAGTTGAGGATGAGCCAAAACTGAATAAATCACCTATAAGAAGGGGTTATCGCGATATTGAGGCCATGGAAGTCGTGATGCACCTAACAATGCTAAACTGAAGAGAATCGAGGCCATGGATAATAAAATCGCGATACTGAGGCCCCCAAGACTTTCAATCTCAAGACTGTTGTGGGTATCATGATATCTATTTGTGACGGGTGAAAAAAAATACAGGGGAAATTTTATGTCCAATAAACTTAAAATTATTTTCACTTAAGGGCAAAATGATTAATGTTAGGTTAAATGTTAGTAGGCTATAAATATAACTTTATAAGCCTCTCATTTCAAATTTTGTTGGCTAGTAGTTTCCTTTAGTTTTCCATAGTTTTAGGGTTAGATTTTTTTCTTTTCATTTTTAGGTTAGATTTTTTCTTTTATTTTTATATTATATTATATTATATTTTGTTTTGTTTTGTTTCTTTTTTTTTTTGTTAAAGACTCTTGGAAATGAAGAGGTATCAAACATTTGGGTGCCATTGGTTCTACATCTAAATGAGCATTTCGTACCTTTATCTTTATATTGTGTATATCAATTGTTTGATGAAATACCTATTTGGGTGCTAAGTTTTATCACATGTTAAATTCTTTGATGGTTGGTTAATTCGTTATTTGTTAGTTTAAGTCAATATTTATGCTTGATTAATTAGTTGTTTGATTATATTGAAATGCTTAATAAACTAGAATTGATGCCTCTAGTGAAAAATCTAGATAAATGAGACCGAGAGGAGAGTTAATCACTAGATATTTCGATATAATTGTGTCAAATAGTGAGACTAAAAGGAGATCTATATACCTAGGTGATACCGAGAGGAGAGCTTAGGAGGTATCTTTTAGTTTAAGATGAGACTAATAGGAGATTTCTAGCTAATAGTGACAATCACTATAATTGATATAAGTTTATTACCTTAGCTAGCAATTAACAAATCAACCAACCATCATTTATCTTTTACATTTTCCAAAGCAATAGGGAAGAAAATTAGATTAGTTAGTTTAATCGATACTTTAAATTTAGTTTTTAAACAATATTTTTTGGAATTTGCACTAATAATTTCCGATTCGGTTCGATTAGTAATTGCTTAATTTTTAATTAACTTGATAAACACATTTACAGACAATCCTTTGGGTTCGATTCTTGGAATGCTCTAGTGTTCCATTGAGAGTAAAAACATTACAACTGACACTGTCTGCTTCCAGTTAAAATCGCACATTTAAACTATTTTATAATTTTCTTTTATTTTTCTTTACACGGGTGCATGTGGTCACTGCTCTTTGGCTTTGGTGATCCTTTGTTTGAGGTAGGTTTCCTTGTTTACCATCTTCTTCATACGATCTAACTTGGGCATCTTCCTGCACTCATCGAGTATTTGTTGCACCTTGTCTTGTGAAGACCATATCATTGGCTCACTTTCATCAGGCCTATAGATTACATGATAAACATGACCACCATAATGAATGATCAACTCACTCATTTTTTCATTAATCCTAACCTCCTTTTCTTGAGACTTCTAGCATTATCGATATCCTTGCAATATCATTATGATATGTCTCCAATATCACTTGAAGTGGCAGATTCTCTTTGGATCACTCGTACTTTTTTTTTGTTCAACAATAAGAAGACATGATCTAATTTTTTTATGTGTATCAATTTATATAAACAATATATCAAATACAAACTTGGTGGATCATTATATTATAAGTTGTTGAGAAATTAATCAAAAATCTTTTTATTTTTGGGGCCAAAAGACAATTTTGCCACATAGTAACTTTTAATTCTATCATTTATTAGGAGACTAAGAATCAAATTTTCCATTTGAGGGAGCCAAAGCCCTTGCCTACCCCACTAAATTCGCCCTTGCCTCCCATCCCTATATTGTTCTGAAAGGCACCAAACATACTGTTGCTTCCAATAGTACTCAAATGAGGCAACCTCATTTTAATTGGACTATCGCCAAAAGGCTTAAAACCCAACAATTCAACTTTTTTGTTGGACTGATATTATCCTATGAAGTTCACCATTTCTGAACTCATCAACTCCTTTCACTTGCTCCATTTGTAGCATCTAATGGACCATTTCAAATTCTTTGTTCCTCCTTTGTTGCTTTCATAGCTGCTTGATCTACCGTAATATGGTACGTCAAATTAGGCTCTCTAATACAGTTGATGAGCTTATTCTTAAGCAGTTTACTTGTATTTTATTTTGTTTAGGTTCTAAACATTAATAAAGGCTTTTTTTTGTTTTTACACCATTTTGAGACACAAATTAGCCAGTCATGCCATGGGGAACCTAACAATGTGATTGAGTTGTGTAGAGAGTTGAGGATGGCCCGAAACCGAAGAAAACGCCTCTAACAAGGAGTTACTGTGACAATGAGGCCATGGAAGTCGTGATGCCCTTGACAATGCTGAAATGAAGAGAATTAAGGCCATCTACAATAAAATCATGATACCAAGACCCCCAAGACTCCCAATGTCAAGGCTATTCTGGGTATTGCGCTACCGTTGTCTGATGGGTGAAAAAATAGCAGGGAAAATTTTATGTCCAACAAGCTTAAGTCTATTTTTCACTTTAGGGAAAAATGATCAATGTTAGGTTAAACGTTAGTAGGCTATAAATACAACTTTATAAGCCTTTCATTTTAGATTTTGTTGGCTGGTAGTTTCTTTTAGTTTTCCATAGTTTTAAGATTAGATGTCCTTTCATTTTAGATTTTCTCTTTTCTTTTTTAGATTGGATTTTTTTTTTGCTTCTTTTTTTTAAAGACTCTTGTAAATGAAGATGGATTAAACATTTGGGTGTCATTGGTTCCACATTTAAATGAGCATTTCGTACCATTCTATTTATATTGTGCATATCAATTGTTCGATGAAATGCTTATTTGGGTGCTAAGTTCTATCACGTGCTAAATTCTTTGATGGTTGGTTGATTTGTTATTTGTTAGTTTAAGTTAATGTTTCTGCTTGATTAGTTGGTTGTTTGATTATATTAAAATGTTTAATAAACTAGAATTGACGCATTTAGTGAAAAATCTAGATAAATGAGACAGAGAGGAGAGTTTATCATTAGATATTTCGATATAATCGTGCCAAATAGTGAGACCGAAAGGAAATCTATATGCCTAGGTGATACCGAGAGGAGAGCTTAAGAGGTATCTTTTAGTTTAAGACGAGACCAATAGGAGATTTCTAGCTAAGATTGACAATCACTATAATTGATATAAGTTTATTACCTTAGCTTGAAATTAACAAATCAACCAACCATCATTTTATCATTTACATTGTCCAAGGCAATAGGGAAGAAAATTAGATTAGTTAGTTTAATCAATACTTTAAATTTAGTTTTAAACAATTTTTTTTTGGAATTTGCACTAATAATTTATGATTCGGTTCGATTAGTACTTGCTTAATTTTTAATTAACTTGATAAACACATTTATAGATAATCCTTTGGGTTCGATCCTTGGAATGCTCTAGTGTTCCATTGAGAGTACAAACATTACAACGACACTGTCTACTTCCAGTTAAAATGACACATTTAAACAATTTTATAATTTTATTTTGTTTTTCTCTGCACGCGTGCATGTGGTCACTACTCTTTGGCTTTTCTGATCCTTTGTCTGAGGTAGGCTTCCTTGTTTACCACCTTCTTTGAACAATCTAACTTAGGCGTCTTCCTGTACTCATCGAGTAGTTGTTGCACCTCGTCGTGTGACGACCATATCATCAGCTCACTTTCATCAGGTCTATAGATTACATGATAATGACCACCATAAGGAATGATCAACTCACTCGTTTTTTCATTAACCCTAACCTCCTTTCCTTGAGACTAACTCTTCTAGCATTATCATTCGATATCCTTACAAGCTTGACCTTTTTTCTTCTTATTATTTTAGGATTTAGCAAAAACCCTAATTTCAATAGAGGATATATGGAAGAAGATATTGTAGGGTTTGCTTTTGAATGGAGTGGCCAGTGAGTTGTTTAAATAGTGAAGGGAATGAAGGTTTTGGAGGGAATTTTTGGGTTAATTTTTTAGAAAAATGAATTCACTTTACATATTAAGAAAGTCCAGTTGTCAAGATTTTTTTGAAATAAATGTGGGGATATGGTTGGTGAGATTTTACAAGGGGCAACACATAAGAGAATCCATGTCTTTTAAAATTTTATTTTTGCCTCCCAAAATTTTTTCAAATTCTAATTAATTTTTTTAAAAAATTTAAAGTTTAGTTAAACCCTCTAAAATTATACTCATTAATTTTCTTAAAATTTTTAAAATTTAAATTCTCTAAAATTTAATTTTTTACTTTTTCATCCTCCAAGAAAACTTTATGGTTTCATCCTTGTATGTGACAAGCCATATTAGGTCTTGATAGTCATGGTAACATTTTGGTTTGGAGAAAAATCCTTACTCAATCCATAATGATCTAGCTAAATTCTTGATTAGTTAACCATAGTTAAGATCAAGTGAGATATGTCTCCAATATCACTTGAAATGGAAGATTCTCTTTAGATCACTCATACATTTTATTTTGTTCAACAATAAAAAGACATGATCTAATTTATTGATGTGTATCAATTTATATAGACAATATATCATATACAAACTTGGCAGATCATTGTACTATAAGTTGTTGAGAAATTAATCCAAAATCTTTTTATTTTGGGGGCCAAAGTATAATTTTACCACATAGTAACTTTTAATTCTATCATTTATTAGGAGACTAAAAATCAAATCTTCTATCTGAGGGGGCAAAAGCCCTTGCCTGCCCCCACTAAATTCCCCCTTGCCTCCCATCCGTATATCGTTCCCAAAGGCACCAAATATACTGTTGCTTCCGATAGTACTCACGTGAGGCAACCCCATTTTAATTGCACCACTGTCGAAAGGCTTAAAACCCAAAAGTTCAACTTTTTTGTCGAACTCATATTATCCCATGAGGTTCACCATTTTCGAACTCATCAAATCCTTTCCCTTGCTCCATTTGTAGCATCAAATGGACCATTTCAACTTTTTTGTTCCTTCTTTATTGCTTCCTTAGCTGCTTAATCTACCATAATTTGGTATGTCAAATTATGCCCTCTAATACACTTGAAGAGCTTATTCTTAAGCAGATTATATGTCTTTTTTTTTTAGTTTTAAACATTAATAAAAGTTTTGTTTTAGTTTTTACACCATTTTGAGACACAAATTAGCCAATCATGCCATAGGGAACCTAACAATGTGATTGCATTGTGTAGAGAGTCAAGGATGGCTAGAAACCTAAGAAATTACCTCTAGAAAGCTTGTATCGTGACACTAAGTGCATGGGAGTCGTGATACCTTAGACAATGCTGAAATGAAGAGAATTTAGGCCATCTATAGTAAAATCACGATACTGAGACCCCCAAGACTCCTAATCTCAAGGCTATTGTGGGTATCGTTATACCCAAGCCTGGGTTTCGCGCTATTGTTGTCTGACAGGGAAAATTTTATGTCCAACAAGCTTAAGTCTATTTTTTACTTTAGGCCAAAAAGATCAATGTTAGGTTAAATGTTAGTAGGCTATAAATACAACTTTATAAGCATTTCATTTTAGATTTTGTTGGCTAGTAGTTTCTTTTAGTTTTCCATAGTTTTAGGATTAGATGTCCTTTCTTTTCATTTTTAGATTAGATTTTTTGTTTTCTTTTTAGGCTAGATTTTATTTTTTTTTGTTTTGCTTCTTTTCTTCTTCTTCTTTTTTTTTTGTTAAAGACTCTTGTAAATGAAGAGGGATCAAACCTCTGCGTGTCATTGGTTTCACATTTAAATGAGCATTTTGTACCATTCTTTTTATATTGTGCATATCAATTGTTCAATGAAATGCCTATTTGGGTGCTAAGTTTTACCACATGTTAAATTCTTTGATGGTTGGCTGATTCGTTATTTGTTAGCTTAAGTTAATGTTTATCCTTGATTAATTGGTTGTTTGATTGTATTGAAATGCTTAATAAACTAGAATCGACACCTCTAGTGAAAAATCTAGATAAATGAGACCGAGAGGAGAGTTAATCATTAGATATTTCGATATAATTGTGTCAAAAAGTGAGACTAAAAGAAAATCTATATGCCTAGGTGATACCGAGAGGAGAGCTTAGGAGGTATCTTTTAGTTTAAGATGAGACTAATAGGAGATTTCTAGCTAAGAGTGACAATCACTATAATTGATATAAGTTTATTACCTTAGCTAGCAATTAACAAATCAACCAACCATCATTTTATCATTTACACTGTCCAAAGCAACAGGGAAGAAAATTAGATTAGTTAGTTTAATTGATACTTTAAATTTAGTTTTTAAACAAGTTTTTTTTGGAATTTGCACTAATAATTTCTGATTCGGTTCAATTAGTAATTGCTTAATTTTTAATTAACTTGATAAACACATTTACAAACAATCCTTTGGGTTCGATCCTTGGAATGCTCTAGTGTTCCATTGAGAGTACAAACATTACAACTGACATTATCCGCTTCCAGTTAAAATTGCACATTTAAATTATTTTATTTTTTTTTGTTTTTCTCTCACGCGTGCATCTGGTCACTGCACTTTGGCTTTGGTGATCCTTTGTTTGAAGTCCTTGTTTACCATCTTCTTCAAACGATCTAACTTGGGTGTCTTCATGTACTCATCGAGTATTTGCTGCACTCGTCGTGTGACGACCATATCATGGCTCACTTTCATCAGGCCTATAGATTACATGATAAACATGACCACCATAATGAATGATCAACTCACTCGGTTTTTCATTAAGCATAACCTCCTTTTCTTGAGACTGGCTCTTCTATCATTATCATTCGATATCCCATCAAGCGTGACCTTTTTTCTTCTCATTGTTTTAGGATTTAGCAAAAACCCTAATTTCAATAGAGGATATATGGAAGAAGATATTGTAGGGTTTGCTTTTGAATGGAGTGGTTGATGAGTTGTTTAAATAGTGAAGGGAATGAAGGTTTTGGAGGGAATTTTTGGGTTAATTTTTGAGAAAGATGCATGCACCTTACTTATTAAGAAAGTCCAGTTGTCAATATTTTTTGAAATAAATATGGGGATACGGATGGTGAGATTTTACAAGGGGCAACACATAAGAGAATCCATGTCTTTTTAAATATTATTTTGGCCTCCCAAAATTTTTGCAAATTCTAATTAAGTTTTAAAAAAATTAAAATTTTAGTTAAACCCTCTAAAATTATAAAATTTTGATTCTCTAACATTTAATTTTTACTTTTTAGTCATCCAAGAAAATTTTGTGGTTTCATCCATGTATGTGACAAGCCATATTACATCTTGATACTCATGGTAACTTTTTGGTTTGGAGAAAAATTCTTACTCAATCTATAATGATCTAGCTAGTGTCTTGATTAGTTAACCATAGTTATGATCAAGTGAGATATGTCTCCAATATCACTTGAAGTGGCGGATTCTCTTTGGATCACTCAAACATTTTATTTTGTTCAACAATAAGAAGACTTGATCTAATTTATTGATGTGTATCAATTCACATAGACAATTTATCAAATACAAACTTGGTGGATTATTGCATTATAAGTTGTTGAGAAATTAATCCAAAATCTTTATTTTGGAGGCCAAAGTACGATTTTACCACATAATAACTTTTAATTCTATCATTTATTAGGAGACTAAAAATTAAATTTTCCATTTGAGGGGATCAAAGCCCTTGCTAGCCCCCACTAAATTCCCCCTTGACTCCCATCCCTATATCATTCCCAAAGGCACCAAATATACTATTGCTTCTGATAGTACTCACATGAAGCAACCCCATTTTAATTGCACCACCGCCGAAAGGCTTAAAACCCAACAGTTCAACTTTTTTGTCGAACTCATATTATCCCATGAAGTTTACCATTTTTGAACTCATGATCTCCTTTCCCTTGCTCCATTTGTAGCATCAATTGGACCATTTCAACTTCTTTGTTCCTCTTTTATTGCTTCCTTAGCTACTTGATCTACCGTATTTTGGTACGTTAAATTAGGCTCTCTAATACACTTGAGGAGCTTATTCTTAAGTAGTTTACATGTCTTTTATTTTTTTTAGTTCTAAACATTAATAAAAGTTTAGTTTTAGTCTTTACACCACTTTGAGACATAAATTAGCTAATCGTGCCATGGGAACCGAACAATGTGATTAAGTTGTGTAGAAAGTCGCGGATGGCCTGAAATCAAAAAAATCACCTCTAGGAAGGGGGTATCGTGATATTAAGGCCATGGAAGTCGTGATGCCCCTGACAATGTTGAAATAAAGAGAATTGAGGCCATCTTCAGTAAAATCACGATACCAAGACACCTAAGACTCCCAATCTCAAGGCTGTTGTAGATATCGTGATGCCCAAACCTGGGTATCACGATACCGTTGTCTGATGGGTGAAAAAATAGCATGGGAAATTTTATGTCCAAAAAGCTTAAGTTTATTTTTCACTTTAGCAAAAAATGATCAATGTTAGTTTAAATGTTAGTTGGCTATAAATACAACTTTATAATTCTTTCATTTTAGATTTTTTTGGATGGTAGCTTCTTTTAGTTTTCCATAGTTTTAGGATTAGATGTCCTTTCTTTTCATTTTTAGATTAGATTTTCTCTTTTCTTTTTAGATTAGATTTTATTTTATTTTTTTGTTTTGTTTCTTTTGTTTTTTAATTGTTAAAGACTCTTGTAAATGAAGATGGATCAAACCTTTGGGTGTCATTGGTTCCACATCTAAATGAGCATTTCATACCATTCGCTTTATATTATGCATATCAATTATTTGATGAAATGTCTATTTGGGTGCTAAGTTTTATCACGTGCTAAATTCTTTGATGGTTGGTTGATTCGTTATTTGTTAGTTTAAGTTAATGTTCATGCTTGATTAATTGGTTGTTTGATTATATTGAAATGCTTAATAAACTAGAATTGATGCTTCTAGTGAAAAATCTAGATAAATGAGACTGAGAGGAGAGTTTATCATTAGATAGTTCGATATAATTGTGCCAAATAGTGAGACCAAAAGGAGAGCTATATGCTTAGGTGATACTGAAAAGAGAGCTTAGGAGGTATCTTTTAGTTTAAGATGGGACCAATAGGAGATTTCTAGCTAAGAGTGACAATCACTATAATTGATATAAGTTTATTACCTTAGCTAGCAATTAACAAATCAACCAACCATCATTTTATCATTTACATTGTCCAAAGCGATAAGGAAGAAAATTAGTACTTTAAATTTAGTTAAACAAATTTTTTTCGGAATTTGCACTAATAATTTCTGATTCGGTTCGATTAGTAATTGCTTAATTTTTAATTAACTTGATAAATACATTTACAAATAACCCTTTGGGTTCGATCCTTGGAGTGCTCTAGTGTTCCATTGAGAGTACAAACATTACAACTGACATTTTTCGCTTCCAGTTAAAATCGCACATTTAAACCATTTTATAATTTTTTTTGTTTTTCTCTACACGTATGCATATAGTCACCGCTCTTTGGCTTTGGTGATCCTTTTTTTGAGGTAGGTTTCCTTGTTTACCATCTTCTTCAAATGATCTAACTTCGGCTTCTTCCTGTACTAATCGAGTATTTGTTGCACCTCGTCGTGTGATGACCATATCATCAGCTCACTTTCATCAGGTCTATAGATTATATGATAAACATGACCACCATAATGAATGATCAACTCACTCGTTTTTTCGTTAACCCTAACCTCCTTTTCTTGAGACTGGCTGTTCTAACATTATCATTCGATATCCCTGCAAGCGTGACCTTTTTTCTTCTCATTGTTTTAGGAGTCAAAAAAATCCTAATTTCAATAGAGGATATATGGAAGAAGATATTGTAGGGTTTGCTTTTGAATGGAGTGGCCGATGTGTTGTTTAAATAGCGAAGGGAATGAAGGTGTTGGAGGGAATTTTTGGGTTAATTTTTGAGAAAGATGCATGCACTTTACATATTAAGAAAGTCTAGTTGTCAAGATTTTTTTGAAATAAATGTGGGGAAACGGTTGGTGAGATTTTACAAGGGGTAACATGTAAGAAAATTCATATATTTTAAAATTTTATTTTGGCCTCCCAAAATTTTTACAAATTCTAATTAATTTTTAAAAAAATAATAAAATTTTAGTTAAACCCTCTAAAATTATACTCATTAATTTTCTTAAAATTTTTAAAATTTTGATTCTCTAAAATTTAATTTTTACTTTTTGGTCTTCCAAGAAAATTTTATGGTTTCATCCATGTATGTGACAAGCCATATTAGATCTTCATACTCATGGTAACTTTTTGGTTTGGAGAAAAATTCTTACTCAAATCCGTTATGATCTAGCTAGAGTCTTGATGAGTTAACCATAGTTGAGATCGAGTGAGATATTCTCTAATATCACTTGAAGTGGTGGATTCTCTTTGGATCTCTCATTCAATTTTTTTTTGTTCAACAATAAGTAGACATTATCTAATTTATTGATGTGTATTAATTTATATAGATAATACATCAAATACAAACTAGGTGGATCATTGTATTATAAGTTGTTGAGCAATTAACCTCTTTCTTATATAAGTGAACAATTTAACTTTGAAGAAAAGAGTTGAAATTGATAAACTACGATACCCTTTAACATTGAAAAATACTAACCTATCATTAGGGAAAACCTAATTTTTTAAGGGGATCAAAATTGTATTATAATTTTGTTATGAGGTTACAGTGTAATTTTATTTTGTATTTATTTATGATTTCATCACTTTGAAAGGACTATATAGAATTTTTTTTGGCGGGGGGGCAAAGTACAATTTCACCACATAGTAGCTTTTAATTCTATCATTTATTAGGGACTAAAAAACAAATTTTTCATTTTAGTGGCCAAAGCGCTTGCCTGAGCCTCTAAATTTGCCCCTACCTCCCATCTCTATAGTTCCCAAAGGCACCAAATATATTGTTGCTTCTGATAGTGCTCACATGAGGCAACTCCATTTCAATTGCGCCACCCCCGAAAGGCGTAAAACCCAACAATCGTTTTCCTATATCGGTGGTGGTACCTCTTAAATCTCCATATAAAGGCTCCCTCACGTCAGCTTTGCCACCAAGTTTATGTCCTGGAAGCAACCCTAGGTTGTCTTGAGCCACAATATCACCACAACATTAATGGCTTGTGCCTGCTGCCAACTGTTTGAGTCGCCAGGTCTCCTTGAGGGAGTAAATGAAAGAACTCGATACATTTCTGTATGTCTTCCATCTTCCCCTCGACGAACCATATTATCCCATGGTCACCATTGTCGAACTCATCAACTCCTTTCCCTTGCTCAATTTGAAGCATCAAATGGCCCATTTCGAATTCTTTGTTCCTCTTTTGTAGCTTCCTTAGCTGCTTGATCTACCGTAACTTAATACGTCAAATTAGGCTCTCTATACACTTTAAGAGCTTATTCTTAAACAGTTTACATGTCTTTTATTTATTTTTGTTGAGTTTTAGTTCTAAGCATTAATAAACATTTTTGTTTAGTTTTTACAGTATTTTGAGACCCAAATTAGTATAAAAATAAATTCGCATCTTGACTCCCCCAAATTTTTTTTATTTTTGGTCCTCCAAGAAAATTTTGTGGTTTCACACTTGTATATGACAAGTCATATTAGATCTTGATACTCATGGTAACTTTTTGGTTTGGAGAAACAATCTTTTTCAATTTGTAATTTTGTAGCTAGAGCCTTGATTAATTAACGATAGTTAAGATCAAGTGAGATATGTTGTAATGGCCTAAATTCAAGGTTATCGGAACAATGGTTTCGTAACCATAGATCCGATTTAAAGAGAAATTTATTTCAATATTTTTGCTTGAAAATTGATATGATAGGAAAATTATATGAAAATATTGATAGGAAAATTTTATCGATTTAATGATTAGTTAGAAAAAGAAATTATTGAAGAAATTGGGTAAAAACAAGGTATCGAGACCTCTATCTTGTAAAACCGAGTCGAAAATAATTTTATAAATATTTATGAAATGTTATTAATGTGGTATCAAAATTTCGTTAGGAAATTTTAATGTTTGGGTAGTCAATTAAATGAAAAGGACTAAATTGTAATAGGTGTAAAAGTTACTAAAGTGATTAAACAGCTTAAAAGTCTAATGAGAAAGGATTTAAAAGGCAATTAGACTCCAAATTTATTTGGGCTGGACGGCAAGGGTATGAAATCAGCAGAAAAATTGATAAATTAAGGGTAAAATTGGAATATTGCAAAATTAAACTAGGACTAAATAGGAAATATCTAGATTTCTCTTCATTTCTCTTCAATTCCAGTAGCTAAAAACGCCATAGGAGGGTTCTCTAAGCTGGTATTTCATAATTTTTGCACCAAGTGAGTTAATCCTTGCCTTTTTCTTGTAATTTTTGTGTTTCTAAGACTTTTACAACTAGGTCCTACTATTAAATTCATTAGTTTTTGATTTCATGGATGAAATTGAAAGTCACCATGGTTGAGTGCTGTAATTTTATGATCAAATAGAATGAAATTAAAGCTTTAATTTGTTTATGAGATGATTTTATTAGGTAATTTCAATAGAAATTGATTTTTAGGACCTAATTGTGAAAATGCTTGGAATTAAAGTATATTGCTGAAATTCTGATTCCTAAAGGTTGTAAACTAGTTTAAGGTGATAGAATAAAATGTTAATTGAGAAAAATCAGCTCAATTGAGAGGCTAATTGAGTAGGGACGAAATTATCATTTATTAAAAGCTTAGGGGAAAATGGTAATAAACAGCTTGCACAAAAACAGTTTGGACAGCAGCAGTAGACTAAATTTGAAAAATCACCATAAATTGTAGAAATCGAATTAGAAGATGAAAAAAATATGGCATTAAAGCTTATTGAGTCTAGTTTCTCATAGAAGAAATAGTGTAAGCAATGGATTTGAAAATTTTGAGATATAATGAATTTTGTGAGACAATGTCAGAATGAATTTGGGTTCCCCTGTTCTGACTTTGAAAAATCATAAAAAATTGAAGAAAACAATTATGGGCTTAAATTTATATGTCTAGAATCCTTAATGAGTCTATTTTTAAGAGAAACAAACGAGAACATCATTTGAATTCTGTATAAAGAGATAATTTATTTTTAGTGAAGAAGGGTCAGAACTGTTAGACAACAGAACAGGGGTGACTTTGAAGAATAAACTGTACTGATTGGCTAAACCAAAATTCTGAAAATTTTATGGTAAAAATATATATGAGTCTAGTTTCAGTGAAAATTAACGGATCTTAATTTGGAGTTCCGTAGCTCAAGTTATAAATAATTTAGTGACTATGACTCAAGTACACAGCTTTGAATGAACTATAAATAATAGTTGAATTATAGAGAATGTTGCATATGAACATGAAATGTATTAAATTGATAATTAAATTTATTTATTTAGATCCGGAAGATTCAAATACGAAGCTAGATCGAGGAAAGGAAAAAGTTCGGGATTAGTAGATTTTTATTGTTTACAAACAAGTATTAAGGTAAGTTCGTGTAACTTGAATTATATTCTTAAATGCTTGAGATTGTATGTTATTGATGTGAATATGATTTGAGTGTTCATTGTATGAAAATTAATGAAACATTGATATATTTGATAAAATGGGAAGAAATCCCGGTTGAATAAAAGGAAAATTTGATGGATCTCTGAAAAGGAATTGACGGTAAAAAGGATCTAGCCCGGACGGGTGATCCTATCCTGATATAGCCCTCCCGAAGAATATGTGTAAAATGGATTTAGCCCGGACGGGTAATCCGAATTAGGGTCTGAATTTAGCCTGGACTGGTAATTCAGATCCAAGCTCATTAGAGTAATTGTCGTTGCAGGGGATTTAGCCTGGACTGGCAATCCCGACAATACTCTATGAGTTTATATTGCAGGGGATTTAGCCTGGACTGGTAATCCCGCTGCAAGGTTGAGGTTCGCGAGAGTGTGCTCTCTGAAATGGAAATGTGCGCACATGAATATGAATTGACGGACCCGAAATTGTACACTAAAAGCGTACCTCTGAAAATCCATCGAAATTCCGATAAATTCAACGGGATAAATATGAAAAATAATAAGGGAATGAAAATCATGGTATTGATGAGTACATCAATCATGGTATATATTATTGGTACATAGAAATTATTGTACTAACTTGAATGTTGAGTTTGTGCATATTAGGGTAATAATGCATTGAATGGATATATGGATGTTTATTGTATTGTATTGAAAATATTAGGTAAGTATAATTCTCGTTACATGAGCTTACTAAGCACAAAGTGCTTACCCAGTTTCCTGTTTCCTTTTTCCCTGTTTTGTAGTGTTAAGAGCTCGGAGGTCGGATTTGGTCGGAGACACATCACACTGTCAACCTCAGGATTTCGGTATATAAAGAAACTTTATTTTGGAAATCAATGGCATGTATAAGCTAACAAAGTAAATGTTAACGTGAAATGAATGTAAAGTTAGCCATTAGTATGGTTAACAAACCTGGTTTTAGATATGTGATGACGTTATCTTATCTTATATAAATGCATGAATCTATCATGAAAATATGTTGAATTGATTTGGTTGATGTGGATTGGTCTCGATTTAATATTACAGGGAAGGTTAGATATTTATAAAAGGGATATATTAAATATAAAAAAAAATTTAATTCGTAAACTCCGGTAATGCCTCGTACCCTATTCTCTGTGGATCACTCATTCTTTTTTTGTTCAACAATAAGAAGACATGATCTAATTTGTTGATGTGTATGAATTTATATTGACAATTAATACATCAAATACAAACTTGGTGGATCATTGTATTATAAGTCGTTGAGTAATTAATCCTATTGTTATATAAATGAACAAATTAATTTTGATGAAAAGAGTTGAAATTGATAAACTACGGTTGTAGTACCCAAAAATATATAGGATTAATTGAAATAAATAATTAAAAGAATGGCCTAGATTTAGTGTACTTCTTAAATGTCCTAAGTTTTATCCACTTTTCTCTCATTTCTTTTCTTTTTATTTTCAGCAACCTTCTACAATGAAACGTATTAGACTATATATAATTTATAGTAAAATCTTAATAAGAAATGGGTTGTAGTCCAATGGTTAAGCATCTACTCTTGATCCTCTACATGCCCAAGGTTAATCTATGCCACTCCCTTTCAATTCCATATTATTTTCAGCAACAGGGGTAAATTGCCAACCAAACCCTTAAGGTTTAAAAACCCTATGTATTTAGCCTTTTCCTGAACTATAGTTTTATTTTCCAAAATAAACCCCAAATCTTTCCCCATTGCTAAAATTTATTTTTGCTTCTGAATCAAAATCAATTCCCGATTTCTACTTGTTTCTCAATTGGATTCGTACTCATTATTAGAAACATCCTTTGATCTTTGCCAAGAATCGGTAAGTACGTCTCAATCCAAATGTTTGATCTCGAATATTTATAGAATTTGTATCTAACGATAATCTTATGAATGATTAAATGATCTTTTTTGATACATCATCGAATCTTTTAACAATCTAGGTTCATCTTGAAACCTATCATTAATTCTTGCATAAATGTCGTTTGAAGGACTCGATTTAGGTACCTTGGATCAAATCTGAACGTAAGGAACATCATTTGGGTTCTCAGTGAATGGTGTGTGCTTTTTTACAAGCAAATTAAGGTAAACCATGCCTTGGATTAGGGCCACATGGCCAGCCACATGGTTGCCTGGACCACATAGTCCCTCACATGGCTATGTCCCCCTGAAACCCTAGAATATTTCGATTCTCACACGGTCTAGAACCTTTCACACGACCTACCACATGACCGTGTCTCCTCTGTAGCTTAATTTTGCATGTTCTACATGGCCACAATCTGTTACACGGCCTGGCCACACAGCCATGTGCCCCCTATTTATAGTTTTGCCTAGAATTTTCGTAAACTATTCAATTTAGTCTTTGCATGATCCTTGAAATATTTTTAGTATTCTATCTCTTTCAATGATGTACCTGATATTATAAATAATGAGGAATCCATGACTTGATTGATTAGAAGATTATTACTATATGTGCATGATGTGTGACTAGTACATGTCTTCTATGACTGGATTACTAATAAATTGTTACTGTTACTTGTATCACCAGATTACTGATTGCATAAGAAACATGCTTATTGTACTGATAAATTGAATACATGACAAACATGTCTATTACTATTGGTGATCTAATTACATGGTGAACTTGTCTACTGTTTTTGTACTGAATTGTTACCCGCATGTCATACTGCATTGCATGGGGTGGGACACTTTAAAGGAGGAACTACTAACAGTTTATCTACAAACATTAGTGGTACATCCACAAAATTTATTGGTAGCCTTGATCTACAAACCCGTTACGTATTCACAAACACTGGCAGCGTATTAACTTACAACATTGGTGGCACGTCCACAATATTTACTGACAGCTTTCATCTACAAACCCGTTGTGAATTCACAACTACTGGTTACAACACTTGTGGTTCATCCAAAAACTCGAGTGTATGGGATATAAGAGTTCTAGGTAAAATCTTACTATGGAGTGTGGCGATGGGGTAGGAACTTTTCTTTATTGTTAAACTGAAATTGCATTACAATGGCACTTATAAGCATGCTTGAATGAATTGTCAATTACTACCATACTATATGATTGTTCTGTGCTAAATGTTGTTATTATATGCTTTGTTTATTAATTTGCCCTGATTTTCTTGTGATGGAACTCACACTAAGTCTCATAGCTCACTCCCCTTTAATTTCCATCCTTATAGGTAAACCACTAGGTTAGGATGCAGACATGACATCCGGAGGGTCTTGGCTCAGTTTTTACTTATAAAATTATTTTAGGCTCATAATTTGATTTATTTATATTATTTAAATACTGTATTATTTTATTTTGAACTGTGGCATGAGACTTAGGGTTTTAGTTTTGTTTTTATATTGCATGACATTTAATTTCAATTTTAGGATACATCTAAATATGATTATTAAGTAGTTATGCATAAACCCCAATATTTATCAAAAACATACGTAAATATCACTTTCCTACTTCTAAACTATAATTAAAATTTTAAGTAATAAACAAATTGGAAAATACCTAAGTTTTCTTGTAAAATAATCAAATGCTTTAGCATGAATGTTTTCAAAACTCCAACAGTTTACCAGGTCATTTCGATGGCTAATGTAATTTTTCGAATTTAGGTCTAATGTCTAGGTCCGGTTGGAGACGTTACAACGATAACATTGAAAAATACTAACTTGTCATTAGGGGGAAGTCCAATTTTTTATGGGGTTAGAATTGAGTTATAATTTTTTTGTGAGGTTAAAATGTAATTTTAACTTGTATTCACTTATGATTTCATCATTTTTGAAAGGACTATATAAAAATCATTTTTTTTATTTTGGAGGTCAAAGTATAATTTTACCACATTGTAACTTTTAATTCTATCATTTATTAGGGGATTAATAAAAAACAAATTTTCCATTTAAATGGCCAAAGCCCTTTCTTGCCCCCTCTAAATTCTCTGTGCTTATAATATTTTAAAATGACATGAATTTTTTTAAAAAGTAAAATAAAATTTAACAATTTTTTAAACATAATAAGAATTGCTTACTCTTTATTTGAAGTCATTTTAAAATATGGTAAGCCGACATTTTGTAACATTTGAACTTACTGCGGCTTACAGCTTTACCTATTTGCTTTTCAACATTAAATGTAAAAAGGATTAAATTGTTGACTTTTATATTGTAAGAACTAATTTACTCCTAAACTTATAGTAAAGGGACCCATCAAGAAATTTAACCAAAAAATTGAACACTATTTGATTTTTATAACATATATAAGGGCAACTGACGAATAACCTTTGTTATTCATTATATTCTCGAATTTTTCATTTAAATATTTTTATTTTTTTATTAAGTTTTATCATTCTTATTTATAAGATTTTTAATTTCACTAAAATATTTGGTTAAATAAATTTATTTTATAAAAATTATCATATTTAAAAAAGAATTCTATTCAATTAAAATACTTTTATTAAATGAATTTATATACAAATAAATAAATTAATTTTTATATTGAATTAATTTATACTTAATTTATTATGTTTAAATTAACCAAAAAATTTAAAAAAATGATATTACTTTGGTTTTAAATAAATACTAATTATTTATAAAAATGGGAAACTTTATATTCATATAAATATATATAAGTTTATAAATAATATATTTATATAATCTAATCTAATATATTATAATTATATTATGAACTGTTATAGTCAATTTATTCACTATTATTAAAAGAAAAAAAAACTGAAGAGTGAAGAGTTTAATTTATTATATATCAAATTTTTTTATAGTTTGAACAAATGCTTTAATAATGATTTGGAAATTTTTTTATTAACACTGTATTTGAATAATAGAAATAATTGATATATGTTATTTATTTCTTATTTTGATTAATGTTTCTTTGTATTAATTATATGAGGAGAGGGATCTACTTACAGTGGTGCAGAACTCGAGTAGTTTCAAATACTTTCATAACATTTTCTACGATTAATATTTTACCAATCCAATTGTCATATTTTATATTCTATTTAAATAGATGAAGCATGTTAATTTTGAGCAAATAAAAAATGTTTAACTAAAAATATTTCAAGCGTTAAATATATTGATGAAGACAATATTTCAAATCGATATAATAGAGATATCAGATCAGTTTTGAAATTTATATGCATGGAAAATGCATCAATATTGAAAAATTCAATAATCAATTTGTTAAAATATCAAACGTAAAAAAGATTACAGAAGTGTGTAAAACTACTTGAGTTTGACACTAGTGTAAATGGATTCCTGCTTACTGCTTATTATACAAAGTAAAACTATATTATACATTGAATGTAGTAAACATTACTTCAATTATTATTTGAAAGTTCTATTATTCTAATATTTGAATTTTTAAATAAGTTAATATATTTTAATTATGTTTGATAATTCAATTATAGTAATTATAGTAATTAAAAATATGTTATTTAAAAAATAATTAAAAAACATATTATTTAAAAACTAATTAAAAAATTAAATGCATGTGCAACAAACGTCACCTTAGAAACTGGTGTTTACGAATAGGACAACTTATTGTGGATATAATTGAAGAAAAGTTTAAAAGCAAAGAAATTGACTATCATGCAGCAAAGTTGTTGGGCCACGATTGTCCATCAAATTGCATGTCGATACCATTGCTAGTGCCGCCACAGTTGTCTCCGCCGTCACCTCCAAGTGGCCAAGCCACCCCTTGCTCACTCACATTGTAACTACTCCCTATGCATTCGAAAGGGTGTCCTACCATCCCTATATCGTTCCCAAAGGCACCAGATATATTGTTGCTTCCGATTGTACTCCCATGAGGCAACCCCATTTCAGTTGCACCATCGCCGTAAGGCCTAAAACCCAGCAGTTGCTGCCCCATATCGGTGATGGTTCCTCTTAAATCTCCATATAAAGGTACCCCCACGTCGGAGTCGCCACCAAGATTATGTCCTGGCAGCTGCCCTAGGTGGTCTTGAGCCATAATATCACCTAATGTGTGTTCATTGTTGTTAACCATATTGGTAAACCGTTGATTCATCATCAATGGCTTGTGTCCGCCACCAACTGTTTGAGCCGTCGGGTCTCCCTGAGGAAGTTGATGAAAGAATTCAATACGTTTTTGTATCTCATCCATCTTCTCCTCCACCAACCATTTTAGCCTATGAAGTTCACCATTATTGTACTCATCAATCCCTTTCCCTTGCTCAATTTGATGCATCAAATGGCCCATTTCAACTTCATTGTTCTTCCTTTGTAGCTTCCTTAGCTGCTCTTTGGCTTTGGTGATCCTTTCTTTGAGGTAGGTTTCCTGGTTTACCATCTTCTTCAACCGATCTAACTCGGACGTCTTCCAGTACTCCTCGAGTTGTCGTTGCACCTCGGCGTGTGATGGCCACACCATCGGCTCACTTTCATTAGGGCTATAGATTATAAGACAAGCTCTAATACCACAAAGTGTGGTCAACTCACTCATCTTTTTCATTAACCCTAACCTCCTTTTCTCAAGACTAACATTTCTAGCATTATCATCTGATATCTATGCAAGCGTGACCTTTTTTCTTGTCATTGTTTTAGGATTCGGCGAAAACCTTAATTTCAATGAAGGATATATGAGAAGATAATTTTAGGGTTTGATTTTGAATAGAGAGGCCGATGCGTTGTTTAAATAGCAAAGGAATGAAGGTTTTGGAGGAAATTTTTAGGTTAATTTTTTAGGAAGATGCATGCATTTTACATATTAAGAAAGTCCGCTTTTCAAGATTTTTTTGAAATAAATGAGGGAATTATTGTCGGCGAAATTTTACAGGGGGTGAAGCCTAAGAGAATCCGCGCCTTTCAAAATTTTATTTAGCCCACCAAAATTTTTTGCAAATTCTAATTATTTTTTAAAAAAATTGAAAATTTTAATTAAACACTCTAAAATTAAACTCATTAATTTTCTTAAAATCTTTAAAATTTTAATTAGATCCTCAAAAATTTTGAAAAAAATTAATTAGACCCTTCAAAACTTAATGCCAAGTTCCGCCACTACCATAGTAAAAAAAAATTACTATCCTTGAAAAAGGCCTAGATAAACATGTAAATCATGTTTGATAGATTAAAGAATTAAGTCCCAAAATATGTTTAGCATATTACTTAAAAATTAAGTAAAATATAACATTAAATTGCTTGATAAATGTAAATTTTAAAATATAAAAAATTATTATTATTGAACATCTAATTCAATTGTGAAAGTATTAGAAAGTTTTTAAGTTGATACAGTACTTAGAACTACTCATAATTCATCCTAACCCTTAAATAAGAGGATAAACGCATTTCAGCATGTTTGAATCTATATCTTCCTACTCCGACAAGAATGCATAGTTAAGATTCAATCTACTAAAATATAAAAAAAAATATTTTACATTTTTATTCTTATTTAAAAAAAATCAAGACTTAAATGTAAAATAGTTTAAGGATAATATAATATTAAAAGAAATAAAATAAAATTGAATAAACTGATTACTTATTATATTGCATTTTTTATTAAAAAAATTTATCAAGTAGTTTTTGTTATGAATTATGATGAAATATGTTTAAAATTAATAAAAAAAATGTATTCATATATATCCAATTACCGCTAAAAATGGAAACTACGCAAATCGCGAATACTTTCCAAACTAATCAAGCATATATATTCTTATCCATAAGAGGAGTCATGCCGTCCAAAAATTTAATGTAGTCCTCCCAAATTCTTTGAAAATTTTAATTAAACCCTTTAAATTTTTTAAAAATTCTCATTTATTTTTTCAAAAATTTAAAATTTTAATTAGACTTTAAATTTTTAATTAAGTCCCTCAAAATTTAATGCTATGTTCTGCCAGTGGAATGGTAAAAAATTACTATGTTTGAAAGGCTTAGATAAACATGTCAATCTTGTTTGATAAATTGAAAAAAAATGAAAGATTAAATCCCGAAATCTATTTAATATATTACTTTAAATTAATTATAATATATAATTAAATTATTTGATAAAAATAATTATTAAATAATAGAAATATATGATTATGAATCCCAATTGTAGATTATTGATTAGATGTTCATCTTCGTTAGAAATAATTTGGATTTAAATCATAGGTGTATCAATGTATATATATATATATATAATTATGATGTTATAAGTTAGAATAATTAGAGGTTGCCAATGACATTAAATAAAATTACGACTAAAAAAATAATGAACCAATTATAGTTTTTTTATTTTACTTTAGTTTCTCAAAGTGATAACTCAGAATTAATTATAATTATTTTTTTAATATTTTTATAAAATGTTTATTGAAAACAAACTCACTAGAATAATCTCTTTTTTTTTATTACTAAAAGCTTAATTTATTTAATTGACGTAAAGTAAATATGGGTTCAAATGTTTTCTTCTGCATCACTCTAAGTGGCGAAGTTAGAAATTTTTTGAGAGGTTGAAATTAAATTATATATTTTTATAATAGTAAAAATATAATTTCCCTATTTTAATAATTTATATCTTTATAGTTTTTAGAGGATTAAATCAAATTTTTTTGAAAAAATTTTCATTTTAAAAGGGGCTGGGGCCCTGCCAACTAGAGGTGATAATGGGCCGGGCCAGGCCCAAGCAAAATTTAAGGCTCATTTGCTAGGCCTAGCCCAAAAATGGGCCTAAAATTTTGCCCAAGCCCAACCCCGATAAAAACGCTAAAATCCGGGCTCGACCCGGCCCTCTCATATTAAATTTTTTATATTATATTATTTTTTAAATAAATTTTAAATATATATAATATATCAAAAATACTAAAAACATTAAAATAAATATTTCTAAATAAATTGAAAATAAATTTTAAAAAATATGTATACTTAAATAATACTAAGATAGGTACAACTTAACAAGAAAATATTTCTAAAATAATAACAAAATTAACAATAAAACAAATGTTATATAATATCTAAACAATAACAACAAAGCAGTAACAATATAATAGTAAAATGGTAGCAAAATAAGGAGAAAATAACAAGAAAATATCATTACAATAACAAAAAAAAATAGCAGATATTTTTTTCCATTTAGTAAATTCAAGCTAGGCTCGGGCCAAAAATGTCGTACCCGATGCTTGGTGCCCATTTTTAAAACGGCCATTATTTTTTTGCCCAAGCCTATTTTTCGAGCTTATATTTTTGTCCAAACCCTCCCACTTTTTGGGCGAATCCTCGAGTAGGTCGACTACCAATCCTCTAGATCCGTCCCCGCTCTAAATCCGGTGAAGACCCATTTAACTTTTGAAGTTTTACGTTTTGGTCCTATGTTGTCCTTACCAACAACAACACTAACAATACTATTTAATTCGAATATAAATATATTTTAAAAGCTATTTTTATAAATAACAAATTTATTATAAGATTTGAGTCAATGACTTTAATCGCTTTATTAAATTCTCCTCTTCAGATAAAAATATTAAGTGAAAAAAATGGATTTAAACCCCCAAAAAAAACGTTTTAAAAAATTGGATCCAATACCATTCATAACCTAAACCCAAATTAATCTCTTTTTAGTTTCATTATATATTGTTTTATTTTTATGTATATCATATAACTTATATCATATTATTATACTTGAATATGGTAGACTCTTGCTGTCTCACTCAACCTATGTCACTTATGCTTGCTTGAAGATAGAGTTTGGCCTTCGTGAAACCACATGTCATATAAAATTAACTCATGAAATCCCTAAAATATATATATATATATAAAATCAGCTAGGGGTGTAAATGAGACAATATTGCTTGCAAGTTACTTAAGTTCGATTTGAAAAAAATTGAACTCGATTCGATAATTATCGAGCGGAGCTTGATCAAATTGAATTCAAGCTTAGTAATACTTGACTCGAATGGCTTCCGAGCCTTATTGATCTATTCATATTTTATATTATTAAATTATGTTATTGCACGTAATATATATTATTAACCCTAAGCTTAATTATTGAGCTTGAGCATGAGTACAATAATTGGTAAATGAGGTTAATTGGGTTCGAACTTGAGTAGTTTGAGCTCATACAAACAAATGTTCGTTCAAGCTCAAATTAAGTATCAAGCTTCAAATTTCGAGTTAAGCTTGAGCTCAAGTTTGACAGTATTAAGGCTCAGCTCGATTACCATATTGACTCGCTTTGCCCAATCAACTCATATTGACTCGACCAGTACTCCTAACTGACAATCCATCACTTTACCATCTATACCTATAAAGTAGACTATTCATTGATCGAAATTCATACCCAACTAATCTCTTTCTATAAATACCTTCTTGAGCACCAAAGGAAAACAATAACTTAACCACTTATTATACAATCATCTTACAAAAATCTTCTCCTAACCTTTATTTTATATATCCAAAACTTTTAACTTCAATGACTCTCCCCACCATATACTACCACCTTAATTTACCCAAATATTTTGTAATATTATGAAGAACAATAATTATGTCATTTTATGTAAAGTGTGAAAGATGATAAGTTTTGGCATATAGTGTTGTTTATTTAATTAGTTAACATTCGATAGCGAAGTGATATATATCAATAGTGTTGTGCTTTTAAGTACTTATGGACAATAATTTAGAGAGACAATTGTCATATCTGCTTTGTTCTTTGACATGAAATATTTGCATAATAGAAAAAGTAACATAAACAACAATGACAAAACTACAATATATTAAATTTAAAATCTAGTGTTTCCATCAAAAATATAAAATGTAGTTGTTTGATATGATTTGTCACTATGCATTATAAATTATATAAATTTTTTATAATGAGATGTTATTCTTATTCGAATTTCATTTCGTGTGTGAATTTTTAATTTAAATTTATTTTGATTTAAGTTTCGTTATATATTAATTATATTAATTTTAATTGTAGTTATCTAAATATATAAATTATAATTGTAATTATACGTGTAATCTCTTCATATATATTTTAATAAAGTAAACTACATATAATTTATAATTTATCACATCAAATGTAAATTTATGTTACTATAATTAATATCTAATTAGGGGGGAAAAACAAAGTTTTTGCACCAGCTAATTCACTTATGTTTCTTAGTGACATCCCTTTTACTTCCACCCTAAGCTACTTTTCAAATAACCATCAACTTAATTTCTTCAAAAAAAATTAATAATAAAAAAAGTGCAATAAAATCCTCTACAAGTCCGTACACTTAATAATTGAAGGTCTTTAATTATTCAATTTAAGGTTGATTAAATAATATGTTTGTTCTTCTTCACTACATGCAATAATTGAGCTGAAATTAAAATAATTATTATATATTATAATTAAATTTAACTAATTATTACTCAACTAATCTAATTTCTCATTAAATTATGATTTTTGGATAAAATTTTAAAAATTAGATCAATGATTGAATTGGTTAGATCATCGGATCGCCAGCTAATTCAATAAAAAAATTGATTGAACTCAATTTTTTAACCTAAATCAACTATGTTAAGAGTTAAATGATTTGATACCTCTATCTAGACTAACTTTTGTATTTTGAGATGAAATAATTACACATTCTACATTCTAAGCTTTTGTATTTCTTTTTTAACATCATCTAGCTTCTATTTTTATTTTTTGAATTTACATCAGCTAGCTTTTAGAAGGTGCTTTTTTTCTTTCTTTTTTTTTTTTACTTTTTAATTTCTTTAGTAAAGTAAGATTTTTTAGAAAAAGAGCCTATTATGTCCAAATGAGCCGAATGGTGGCGTTTTGAAAGAATAAAAAAATTGCAAAAGAAGACGAATTCTTATGACATGGAATGCAATATCTAACAGTGCATGGGAAAAAAATTTTATTACTTTCTTTTACGTGAAATTTGTCAAGGATTTTCACTTGGATGGATCTTACGTGTTATGACATGGACCACTTGATTATTTTGTTAAAATTACGGTATTTATCGTGGGTACTACTATCAAATTAATTTTATTTTTATGGGTGAAGATCGAATCCTCAATCTCATGGCTAAGGGATGAGACGAGCAATCATCACATCATACTTTATGGTTAACGTGACACCACTTAATTTTGACATTTGACACGTGGTAATCGTCGTAACTCAAGATGGCTTTATTAAAAAATTATTATTGACCGAGCTTGTGGTGCAATGATAAAATTAAGGGCTAAGTTAGAAAACTTTTTCAGTGTTAGAATTAAGTTGTATATTTTTATTAAAATTAAAATGTAATTTTATTATTTAATAGTTTATATCTTTATAATTTTTTAAATGACTAAATTAAGAATTTATCATTTTGGATGTTAAAGTATAATTTTATCATATACTAACTTAAAATTTTATAAATGTTAAGTGGCCAAAAGTTAAATTTCTTTTTTTTAAGCCCCTGGAGCTGCCCTTGATAAAATATTTTTGTTAAAATGAAATCTCCATAGACATTAAACTAAAATTGTGAATTCTTAAACACTGCTCGTTTTTTAACTCGGTAATGTTTAATATGGTTCTTAATTTTATTTTATTTTTGTTCACATTAATCTCAAAACCTAAAAACAAAATCAATTCGGTCCCTAAATTTAGATTTTGTTAAAGTGTGATGACTTGGCATTTTGAAATTATACCACATCATCACCTGAAATTTTAAGAAATTTTATATAATTGAAATTTTTCAATTTTTTTTAAAATTTAAGTGATGACATGATACTATGAGACTGTACCACATCATCATATTTTAATAAAATCCGAATTTATAAACCAAATTGTGGAAATCTACCAAAATTTGAAACTAATGTAAATAAAAAAATAATTTAAGAACAAAATACCAAATTTAAGGATTAAATAAGAATTAAAGTGTTTAAGCACTAATATCTATATATATATACATATATATATATATATCAATTTGATTGAAACAATTATCCTTAATCCAAAACTCAAAAGTCTAATCGATTCAATTTCTAGTACAATTTTGTCAACATTGCTTTAAAAAAAGAAAGGAATCCCAAGTCCCAACTAATATACTAGCTTTATTTACTAATCCTAGGAATCACAAGTCCTCAACTAATAATCTATTTCTAACATTTTTTTATTGGCAAAATGTAAATTTAGTTGTTAATATTTACATTTTGTTTTCAATTTGACTCTTACATATTTTTGAGTTAAATTTAACTATTAACCTTTTAAAAAGAGTTAATTAAAAATATTTACTAAAACATTATTTTCTAATAATTTTGGTATGACAACTAGTGTGACAATTTATGTGTATTTCATACTAATATGACACAATTTATGTTATATGTCACCTAAACAAATAATTTAAAAATTATAAAATATTCAATAAAAATTATAAATAGTTCATAAAATTTCTAAAAAAATTAACATAAAATACATGTGAATTGTTATTCGGGTTGTTACTACTAATGCTTCATTGATAGATTTTATGCATTTTTTTAATAAGATGGGGGAAATGGTGAAATTATAAAGGTGGGCAGGCGGGGCTTCACCTCCCAAAAAATGGATAATTATAATTTTACCTCTTATAAATAGTAAAATTACAGTTTGATCCTTAAAATGAAAAATTATAAACTAATATATGATAAAATTATATTTTATTCTCTCAAAAATTTATAATTCAATTTTAACCTTTAGAAGAATATTTCTGACATCAACCAAGAATTTAATTCAACAAAGTCCCTTATTGCTACACGACGACCATAATTGATTTATGCATTTTTTTAACAATCTCATTATAAGTTTTGCTAATATCTACTTTATTTCTACACAATGCTTAAAACTACTCATAATCCCTCTTCAACCCATAAATAAAAGGATAATGCGCTTCACACACTTGAACACACGTCCTCTTGTAACAATAATCCTCATATCAATTGAGTTAATACTCAATCAGCTGATTTATGCATCTTTAGTTGTAGAGATATTATAGTTTTGTTTGCATTAATTATTTTCATAATTACCAATTAATGAAAAAAATATTTTTTTTGTTGATTTTCTTTCTTCTTAGTGTAAAAGATAAGTGGAAAGGGTCAAGTTAGTTCAACAAAACAGGTTGGAAGAACATTAAATTTGAAGAAAAGAAAATTAAAGCACATGTTATTTAAGGTCATTTTAAGTTTTTGCACCCCATAAGTTCTGCTAAATTAAAATTCGAGATTTAATTCAATTAATTCATTTAATTACTTTTAAGAATGGGGTATTAAATTGATTTAAATTTTAAAATATGTCGAACGCAAATTTTTGCAATTTCTTTTAAGAAAAATTGTTTAATGTGCTGAACTAATTTACTTCAAATGTCATTTTCAGTGTCACTTATGTCTTGTTAGTATTATCAAAATTGTACAAAAATCAGATAAACAAAAATGGAAGAAATTTTTTTTCTTGAAAAAAGTAAATTAGATCAACAACTTTAAAAAGCTTGACCAATTTTGTAGGCAAAGGAGAATTTTTCAATAGTTTCCACTTTGTGGATGAAAATAAAACAAAAAATTGAAAAATAATATATGAAGAGTTAAATGGGTGGTTATTAAAATAAAAAGGTTACCGGTAAGTACTGTTGACACTGTTTTTTTATGGAAAACGGGGTCGACTTGGGTTTTGAAAAAAGAAACGGGAGTCGCCACCAATCCCTTTTTTGAGGTGTGATTGGGTCACCTTGAAAAATGTTGTTTTTGATAAATAATTTGATTTTATTAAAACAACGGTTTTGGTCCACGAAATTTAGAAAACGGGTTCGGGAGTCGGTTACGCTCGAGGAAGGATTAGCACCCTCGATACGCCCAAAATTGGTGCCTAGTTGATTACTTAATGTCTTAATGTCGAAAATCTGAAAACTTTAAAGAAATTTAAAAATACGATCCTTGTATTAAAAAGTTGAAAATTTTGGAAAAAACGAGCACGTTCTACGTTAATCGAGAAAGAAAGCATCATATCCAGTAAGTTAGGACACAATGTCTCGAATTTCCGATATGCGAATGAATGCCAAAATTTATTTATTTAAAGATATTTTATTATCTCGGGTTTAGGAAATGGATCATGCCCAGTAAGTTAAGACACAATCTTTTCTTAATTCCCGAGATCATTTAAAAACTTAAGTTTGAAAAGATTCGTGTATTTAGATTTATCATGAAAATCGAAACCCAGTGAGTTAGGGTACGATCTTCTCGAATCTAAATACGAAATGTCATTTTTTAAAACAAATTTAGTTATATCGAGTGAAATAAAAACACAAAGTCGTAGTAACATGTGAAAGTAAATTTCGTTGTTATGTATGGCAAAACTACGATAAATACCAAAAATGATACGAGCAATAGCAACAATATAAAATAAATAAAAAGTCAGATCTATAACATACTAAAATAACCAGGTATATAAACGAATAAAGTTAAACATTCATTCAAAATAATAATGGAAATGAAATAAATAAATAAATAATAAAACAAACAAAGAAAATATATAAAACTATAAAAATATAAAACATATACATGAGTGTATATACATAAAATTATGAAAATATGAAAAATATATGCATGTACGTATTTTAAAATTATCATATAATATATATATAGGTAAGTTAAAATTTTAAAGTATAAAAATGTATGTATGCGTACGTAGGAATATGTATGTATATAAAACTATATGAAAATGTAAAAACATACAAGTATGTGTATATATTTAGAAAAAATATGTATATAGATATATAGATACAAATTATAAAATATAAAACAAATACAAAAATAAGTATATACATATATATATGATAAAATTTGAAATTTTAAAGATATAAATAAACAAATAACAGCAATAATAATTAATGATAACAGTATGACATCAAATTTATTATTTAATAAGAAAACAAACAAAATACAAAAGGGCTAAATTAAAACTTTAAACGAACTTCGGGGCTTAAATATGAAATAAACAAAAGGAATAATACAGGACCAAAGTGAAACACGCTTAAAGCGTGAGGGACTTGTGGGGGAATATTTCCCCGTCCTGAAACGTTGCGTTTCAACCATGGGCAGCAATTGGTCTAAGGACCAAATCGGAATAGAAGCAAAATCCACAGGCCAAAATCTGAGAAAAACAAAAGACCACATTGAAGCAAATTGCAAAAGCGGAGGGACCTATTGCACAAATAGCCCATTTCATGAAAGCACGCGGATCCCCTTGGAGCGGGTCGGATCGCGCGCGGGTCATGGGGCTTAAACGGCGCCGTTTTGCAATGGTTATTAAAACCCAAATCTTTTTAAAAAAATCATTTCTGTCACTGTTTTAAAAACAAAAAACAGAACCCTTCCCTTTTTTTAAAACCTTTCCCTCCTCCGGCCATGGTCACCACCGGCGAACGGCCGCGCCGCCGCAGGCGGTAGTCGGATCTAGGCAAAGATCAGCCTTTTGGACCCCACTTTAGATCTAGATCAGAGGCCCTATTCTCTTGATCGAAAAAGCCAAGAAAGGAAGGATCTTTCACTTCCTTTTCGGTCCGATTCCAACACCGAAAGTCTCCGGCGACGGCTTTCGAGACCGGTAAGTGCTTCCTTTCCCTTCTTTTTCTGTTTTGTTAAAAAGAGTAGCAAGCAAACAACAAAATAGAATAAAATAAACAAAAATGCAAGAACAGAAAAGGTAGAAAACAAACACTAAAAATGCAAGAACAGAAAAAATTTGGAGTCAACCTTTTTGTTTTTTGTTTTTTTATATTTGCTTCTATATTGATCTGGTTAAAAAAATACAAGGGGAAAATCCGGCCTTTTATAGCCGATTTCCTTCTATTTTTTATGCTATTTTTGCTGTGTTTTTTGCTGCTTGCGTGTACGTTTCCTGTAGATGATTGACGGACGACAGGGGCGGTGACAGACGCGCGGTGGTGGCGGCTGAAGACTAAAGGTCTGCGGCAGGCGGCGCTTAGGGTTTCAGACACTGAAACCCTAAGTTGACTTTGGTTTTCGGGCTTGGACATTGGTTTGGGCTGAAGGGTATTGGGCTGTTCGGGTTTTGCTAGTTGGGCTGGTAGATTAGTTTAATTATTTTGGGTTTGCCCGGGGCCTGTAATGTTATTTGGGTATTGGGCTAGTGTTTAGGTGGGTGGTTGGGTTTTGGGTCTGCTGGAAATGGGCTGGGTAAAATTGGTCTGTACAGCTGCCCCTCTTTGCTCGTTGTCGCGTAACGAGAACAGAGCAAAGACTAAGAAAGACCCAATTTACCCGGTCTCGTTGAGTCTTGATTTCTCTTAACGCCTTTCTTCTTCAGATAGCCTTTTCGCAATCCACAGTGCCTTGTTGTTTCGATCCACTCTACTGCCCTTCAGAGAGATCGGACTTGTAGCTTCAATCTTCTTCGTACCAACTTCAGGGGGACGAGATTCGTTGTTTTAATCTGCTCCGCTACAACTTCAGGGAGATTGGATCTGTGGTTCTAATCCGCTCCACTGCAACTTCGGGGAGATAGGCATTGGCGCTCCGGCCCACTCCGCAATGTCGGGGAGATAGAATTACCAGCTTCTATGTACTCCACTGTAACTACAGGGAGGTAAAACCTGATGCGATCTACTCTACTGTAACTTCAGAGAGATAAGATCTTTGGTTTTAATCTGATGCGATCTACTCTGCTGTAACTTCAGAGAGATAAGATCTTTTATTTCAATCCACTCCACTGTAACTTCAGGGAGATAGGATAGTGTCTTTGATCTGCTCCGCTGTAATCTCAGGGAGATAAGATCTCTGGCTTCAATCTGCTCCACTGTAACCTCAGGGAGATAAGATCTGAAATTCTTTGGTCTGTTCCACTGTAATCTCAGGGAGATAAGACCTGTATAATAAACCTAATTATGCCTAATGATTAGGATGACATGATCAAAATGAAACAAATGCTCCTAACTAGACATATGTGAATGGTGTTTGCATGAATGCAGAATTTTATTTTTCCGAGAATGATCTTGCTTAGGTTATCACTACTCGAAGTTTATCAAGGTTTTGTGACTGATGTGCTACAACGCCTTCTCGCTTGACTGATTTTTCTGAAGAATCATTTAGCCAGACTGTCCCCATTGTAAACCTCAAAGTTATATCCACTGGGACGCCAAAATTTGTACAGTAATCTAAGGGTAGAAATATGTGGCTTTTCCTCTGTCCTCTTTTATCACAATTCGGGGATATAGGATCTGAACCGTTCTGGTTTCCTACACCATTCTCAAGGTGTCGTACCAAAGTCTTATGCGCAAGTGAAGGCTCTCTTCTCCGAAGTAACCTCTTCCTATTGCCTGATGATCATTGCTTGCTTGTTTATTTAAGCTTTGTAATTAACACGACAGCTTGTCATTTTGTTCAATCAATGTTTAGACAACAAAATCTGAAAGGATAGTCTTTAACTTAGACTCTTCCTTCTTAGATATTTCACCCTTTAAACTTGGTATTTTCTAAACAATAGTCATGTTTCAGGTCCCTATATTATTTAGAAATTTTCCAGAGTAATGTGCAAAACTTCTTTCCTGAAAGTTTTATTAGTTCGTTAATCATTATTCCTATGCAACGTGTTTGCAAAAAGATCATAACAATGGATAAGAATAAAGCTAGTTCTGATCATAACTCAAATAAAACATCAAAGATGGCGAAAGAAAGGTAACAAAGAAGTGGATTGAGAATGTGCGTTTTCACAAAAAGAAAGGAAGAAAGAAAGAAATTAAAAGAATGTATTTTCAAGAATACACATAAGAACTAGGTGCCCCAGTTATCGCAGCTTGAGTTTCTCTGTACAAATTTTCCGAAGACCCTTCTAAGTTTGACATGTGTTCAGGAGATTTGCAATACTCTGTCAATGTTCCAAGACGTTGCATATCCTTTCTTATTGGTTCAAGTAAAGCAAGATCATCATATGCCCCCGATCAAAATTTGATCCGCTCAAATCCTGATGTTCCAATCCTGCCCAATACTTGAGTCGCCTTTTCTGGGTTTTCTACTCAAGCCCTCTTTGGTCTCAAAGTGCCCTTTGCGGGTTTTCACCTTAGCCTCTCCAAAGTTTTTTTTTTTGTTTTTTTTTGTTTTGTTTTTTTTTGGTTTTTTGTTTTGTTTTGTTTTTTTAGGAAGCAAAGCGCCCTTCACGGGTTTTCACTTTAGTTCCCCTTTCTTTCAAGTGAAGTACTTCTTGACGGAGTCTGCGTTTACAGGATTTGGTAAACTTTTGCCATCCATCTCGCATAGGATCAAAGCTCCACCAGAAAAGGCCTTCTTTACAACATAAGGGCCTTCCCAATTTGGCATCCATTTTCCTCTAAAATCTCTTTGCATAAGAAGAATCTTTTTTAGTACCAAGTCCCCTTCACGAAATTCTCGGGGGCGAACCTTTTTATTATAGGCTCGCATCATTCGTTTCTGGTACATTTGCCCATGGTGAATAGCTCTTAGCCTCTTTTCCTCTATTAGGTTCAACTGATCGTACCGAGATTGGATCCAATCGGCTTCATCCAACTGTAGCTCAGATAACACCCGTAGAGAAGGGATTTCAACTTCAATGGGTAATACTGCCTCCATTCCATAAACCAGAGAAAAAGGCGTTGCCCCAGTAGAAGTTCTAACAGATGTTCGATAGGCAAGGAGAGCAAATGATAATTTCTCATGCCAATCCCTGTAGGTCTCAGTCATTTTCCCCACAATTCTTTTAATGTTTTTATTGGCCGCCTCCACTGCACCATTCATTTTTGGACGATACGGCGATGAGTTATGATGCTTAATTTTAAATTTGCTACAAACTTCAGCTATTGTGCTATTATTCAAGTTCATCGCATTGTCGGATATGATCCTCTCAGGCATTCCATATCGACAAATGATCTCCTTCTTCAAGAATTTGCTGACTACTGCTTTCGTGACATTTGCATATGAAGCAGCCTCCACCCACTTGGTAAAGTAATCAATTACTACGAAGATGAAGCGATGCCCATTAGAAGCCTTTGGTGATATTGGCCCAATAACATCCATACCCCACATGGAAAACGGCCAAGGAGAGGTCATGACGTGAAGAGGTGAAGGAGGCGCGTGTATTTTGTCTCCGTAAATTTGGCATTTGTGGCACTTCCTGGCATGATCAATACAATCTCCTTCCATGGTGGGCCAATAGTACCCAAATCTCATGATCTGTCGGGCCATCGTGAAACCACTGGCGTGCGTCCCACAAATACCCTCATGGACTTCTTCCAAAATTTTCTTGGCTTCCACAGCGTCCACACATCTCAACAGTACTTGATCCTTCCTTCTTTTATATAACACTTCTCTATCTAAGACATATTCAATGGCTATCTTTCTCAGAGTTCTTTTGTCATTCTCTGTCGCTTGATCAGGGTATTCCCGATTCTTCACATATCGTAGGATACTCTGATACCAAGGACAATCATCTTTTCCTTCCTCCTCAATATTGCAGTAATTAGCCGGGGTCTCAGAGATACTCATCTGAACAGGCCTCATTGCCTCAAGTCTATTCACCTGAATCATCGAAGCTAGAGTAGCTAAAGCATCAGCCATTTGGTTTTCCTCCCGTGGGAGGTAATAGAAGGTGATATCGTCAAACTCCTCAGCCAATTCAAGAACTAGTTTTCTATAACCGATTAGCTTAGGATCTCTAGTCTCCCACTCCCCTTTGAGTTGGTATATCACCAACGCTGAATCCCCGTATACTCTTAGTACTTTGATGTTCCGTTCAATGGCTGCACGAATGCCCATAATACATGCTTCATATTCCGCCATGTTATTTGTACAATCGAAGTCCAACTTGCTAGCAACAGGATAATGATCTCCACTTGGGGATACCAAAACTGCCCCAACTCCATTACCTGTAGCGTTTGAAGCTCCATCAAAATTTAACTTCCATACGCGATCCATTTGAGGATTTTCTTCAGTATTCGCCACATACATCAAGTCCTCGTTTGGAAAATCGAAATTCAAAGATTCATAGTCCTCCAAGGCTCTACTAGCTAGGAAATCGGCTATTGCACTTCCCTTTATGGCCTTCTGACTGACATATACTATATCAAATTCTGAGAGCAAGATCTGCCATCTAGCTATTCTCCCGTTCAAAGCAGTAGATTCCATCATATACTTTAAAGGATCTAACTTTGAAATCAGCCAAGTCGTGTGATACAACATATACTGCCTCAGTCTTCGGGTTGCCCAGATTAGAGCACAACACAACTTCTCAATTGATGAGTACCTCATTTCGCAATCGGTAAATTTCTTACTGAGGTAGTATATTGCCCTTTCTTTCTTTCCTGTCTCATCATGTTGGCCCAATACGCATCCCATGGAATTCTCCAACACTGTTAGATACAATATCAATGGCCTATCTTGACTTGGAGGTGATAAGACTGGGGTATTAGCCAAGTACTGCTTTATCTTATCGAAAGCCCTCTGACACTCTTCATCCCATTCACCCGGATTATGTTTCTTTAAGAGCCGGAATACTGGATCACATTTCTCTGTCAGTTGTGAGATGAACCGAGCAATGTAATTCAGCCTTCCTAGGAAACCTCGAACCTCCTTCTGAGTGCGCGGGGGAGGTAAATCTCGTATTGCCTTTACTTTGTCTGGGTCAACCTCGATCCCTTTTTGCTAACTATGAAGCCTAATAACTTCCCTGATCTGGCTCCAAACGTGCATTTGGCCGGGTTAAGCTTGAGCTGAAATTTCTTTAATCTCAAAAATAACCTTTTCAAGACTTGAACATGCTCTTCTTCCGTTCTAGACTTTGCGATCATATCGTCAACATAGACTTCGATCTCCTTGTGCATCATGTCGTGAAACAAAGTCACCATAGCTCTTTGATATGTTGCTCCCACATTCTTCAATCCGAAGGGCATTACCTTGTAACAGAATGTTCCCCATAAGGTAATAAATGTGGTTTTCCTCATGTCTCTAGGATGCATCTTTATTTGATTGTATCCAGAGAAACCATCCATGAAAGAAAACAATGAATAGCCCGCCGTGTTATCTACCAAAGTATCAATGTGAGGCAATGGAAAGTTGTCCTTTGGGCTAGCCTTGTTCAAATCCCTATAATCCACACACATTCGTACCTTTCCATCTTTTTGGGAACAGGGACAATGTTGGCTACCCAATCCGAATACTTGACCTCTTGTAAGAATCCAGCGTCGAATTGTCTTTTGACTTCTTCTCTTATTTTCAACACAATGTCAGGTCTCATTCTCCTGAGCTTCTGTTGAACGGGTTTACAATCCTCCTTTATGGGCAGACGATGCACCACAATGTTAGTACTTAGCCCAGGCATATCTTGGTACGACCACGCGAAAACATCTTTGAACTCTCTGAGCAAATTAATGAGGTCTTGCCTTGTCTTTGCGGTGATTTCAGTTCCAATTTTCACCTCCTTTCCATCCTCTAGGCTCACTATTTCTAATGATTCCCTATGAGGTAGGATATGCTTATCCTCTTGTTCCACCATTCTTAACAAGTCCGGAGATGCATCATAATCTTCGTCATTTTCAAAGTCGCAGGATCCCTCTAAACACACTTCTTGCTCAAAATAGGCTCCGCGTTTGAGGCAGCGTCACGCATGTCATTGATATCTGAAGACCTATGAGGGCACATCAAAGAATATACCAAGAATATATAAATTTATGAATATATTTGTGCAAAAGAATTACAAATGAAAGAATTATTTGTAAGACAATCAACCAAATGAAAAATATAAAAGGAAAAAAAAGTGACTGATCGAGATGAACGTAGACACGTATTTCATTAAAATAATGATACTTAGGCCCAATGCCTATTTCACAAAAGATTTCATATCGTTTCTAGGCCAACAAACAACAGGAATGTTTTGAGCATTACTCTAAATAAGCCCTAAAGACTACAGGGATTTCTTCAGCAGTCCAATTGTTTAGCTCGCTTCCAGGCTCATAAGGGCAGATCTCCAACAAGGCCCTCCTTTCCGTTGCTTCTATGGCGTTGGTATAAACATTTTCCAACATTCCTCTCATGCCGCTACCGGACACTTCACATTCAGAATGAATAAATCCTCTCGCCACAAAAGATGTAGATATGTGGGGAAAGGTTAAAGGCTCACACTTAGTTTCATGTCCATTCAAACGCGCCCTTCTTTTCTCTTGTCTCTTCTCTACTTCTTTCTTCTTCTGCTTCATGTCTGGCTGGTACCCTAAACCAAATCTATCAAACTTTTCCTTCGGCATTGGTGCCTCAATCCTTCCCTGAAGATATTTTCCCAATCATTTCCCGGGTAAGGCTCCTCTTCCTACCATCAATCGTAATCCCATCTCAGTGGTCCTGGATATTTTCGGTACTGGAATTCTATTTCCCTCCGCAATAAACATCGCGTTCACAAATTCTAACGACCGAAAAGAACATTCTAGTGCCTCATCGTTGATGTCCACATAAGGTGCGTCGCTGGTCATCATTGCAATAATATCATCCTCTGCATCTATTGTTACCAACCGATCCTCCGATACCAACTTCACCTTCTGATGTAACGATGAAGGTACTGCCCCTGCTGAGTGTATCCACGGTCTCCCCAATAGACAGTTGTAGGAGGGTTTAATATCCATTACCAAGAAATCCACCTCATAAGTGACTGGGCCAATCCTTAATGGTATCTCAATTCTCCCTATAACCTCCTTTTTGTTCCATCAAATGCCCTTACTATGCCCTGGCATGCTTTCATGTGCGAACTGTCTATTGGTAATCGACTAAGAGTGGACAAAGGCAATACATTTAGTGCAGATCCATTATCAACCAAGGCCCCCGGGAGTGTGTACCCTTTGCATCGGACAATAACATGCAGGGCTTTAGTAGAACCTCTTCCTCCGGATGGTATTTCATCATCATTGAAGAAGATAAAATTGTCAGCACCAATATTGTTGATCAACCGATCCAGCTTGTTTACCGAAATATCGTCAGCCACATATGTTTCGTTTAGCACCTTTAAAAGTGCATTCCGATGTACTTCTGAGTTTAGGAGTAAAGCTAATACAGAAATGCGGGCTGGCTGTTTCTGCAGTTGCTCCACAACACTGTATTCACTGTGTTTCAAAAACTTCAAAAACTCCTTTGCCTCCTCCTCTTTTATTGGTTCATTTACCAATGGCTCAACTTCTACTGCTTTCCCTTTCCTCTGTTCTTTCTTCCAATTCTCTTCCCTGGACGACTCTGCTTGAGCGTCATATCTTTTTCCATTGCGCGTGTAAGAACCTATTTCCTGATTTCTTTCTGCTTCTTTTCCCAAAATGGTCACATTACACCCGTAATTCCACGGCACCATTTTGTTATACCTATAAGAGAAATTTGATGGTTTTGGATTACAATTTTTGGTGTTACCTGAGCCCTAACCTCATTACCCTTAGGGCGTGAGATAATGACCACAGGATGATTTATTTTTGGAGCCTTTGTTCCCAACTCTGTCGCGCATATGCTCCTCATTTCCTTCGCATCTTCGTAAAACCTCATCTCCTTGTTATCCATCATGCTTTGAACCAAAGCCTTGAATTCTTCACATTCTTGGATTTCATGCCCTGTTTTATGGTGAAATTCACAATAATTTCCCATCTCATGCCCTTCCTCAGAATCTGAAATAACCAACCCTCTTTTCGCCATTTCTTTCCAGACCCGTTTCAATGGAGTTTTTACTTCAGCAATGTCAGTCTTGACTTCTTCTCCCGTACCTTCGCTAACCATATTCACCCCCTTATCTGCGTGATTAGGTAACGGATTCTTTGCGTTAGGTGAGTCGTCAAGTTTGACAACACCTAAATTGATAAGTCCTTCTACTACCTTCTTGAAGGCAGTACAATTTTCTATCGAGTGCCCAGAAATTTCCGCATGATAATCACATTGCGCGTTCGTATCATACCATTTTGGATACGGGGGTTGTAGAGGACTCAAGTAACGAGGAGCAACAACATGTGCATCGAATAAAGTCTGATACAACTCCTTGTATGACATCGAGATTGGCGTGAACTGGGGCTTTTCAGTAGTTTGCCTAGCTCCCGATTCTTGTCTTGATGATCCCTGTTGATTAGCAACCACTTTTTTTGGTTGATTCACGGTAATTGACCTACCATAAGCATTCACATTATTCACTTCATTTTCTCTTTCCTCGGGGTGCCCTCCTATTATTTTCTCCTCCATCTATTTTTCCACTTTTAATGGCATGCTCAATCATTTCACCATTCATGATTATATCCGAGAAATTTTTGAAGCGCTTCCCAACATGTGAGTGATGAATGGGGCTTTCAAAGTATTAATAAAAAGTGTCGTCATCTCTTTTTCCAAAAGCGTGGTTGCACCTGAACCGCCACCTCTCGCCACCTCTGCGCATATTGTCTGAAGCTTTCGTTCGATTTCTTCTCTAAATTTGCAGAGTTATCCTGTCAGGCATCATTTCTGAGACATGATTGTATTGTCTCAGGAAAGCCTGTGCTAAATCCCTCCAAGTAGCAATTTTAGCTCGGCTCAGCTGATTGTACCACTTTGACGCCGCTCCCGTAAGACTTTCCTGAAAGCAATGTATTAATAATTGATCATTATTAATATGCCCCGTCATTCTTCTACAAAACATAGTAATATGGGATCCTGGGCAACTAGTCCCGTTGTATTTCTCGAATTTCGGCATCTTAAATTTGTAAGGGAGCACCAAGTTCGGAACCAAGCTCAGATCCTTTGCATCTATTCCATAGCTTTCGATGCCTTCTATTGCCCTAACTTCTCTTCTATCCATTTCCATTTCTCCTCAAATTGTTTTGGAAATTCCTCCTTCGCCTTGTCCTTTTCAACCATCTCGTCAAGATCTGGGACAGCAATATTATTCAGGCTATCACCGGGATTAAGGCCCGCGGATGCAGCTCAGTCTGTACTTGCGCATGCGGAGGCGTGAAACCTGGAGGATAAAGTGGTTCACCATTGTTTTCTTCTTCACTAACAATCACAGGACCTTTACCCTTATCTACTCCCTTCAATAATTGCATCATCTTAGCCACCAGATCATTTGGACTCCTCCATCTTTTGCACCATGTCACGCTGAATCTTTTCTATTTGCTCTTTCATTTGCGCCTGCAACTGGTCTTGCATTTCTCTTTGAAGTCGCTCTAGCTTCTCCAACCTTTGGTCCATAATTTTGCCTTAGCTCGGGTGCCGTAACTTTGTTGGTTTTCCAAGTTAACTGAAATGATTTTATTCGATTAGGTTTTTTTTTAATGCATATGATGTGATGCAATGCATGAAAAGAATGCAAAGAAAAAAGGCACTGATTCTAATTCAACTTCATTAGAAAACTTTACTAGATAAAGAGTTTCTTTACATAAAATAGACTACATATATGGCTTTGCCCTCACACTCAAAGCTTTAACCTTTCTAAGAAGCCAAGCTAATTCTCGGCCCTTGTCCGACTCTGACTCATATTTCAAACTTAATAGATCAGCCTGAATCGCTAGAGTCTGCAGATGATCAGCTACTTCGCGCACTTGAGCCACCGCCTCTCCCATAATATAATCTCTTTCTCTAATCTGCTCTTGAGACCGACGGAATTGTCTTTGCCACTGCTCATTATTTCTTCCAGAAGCTCTATCCGGATTTCACTACTTTGCAATGCATTCTCTAGCCTCCTATTTGTCCTTTTATTCTTCATTTTGTCTAAGCTCGCCTTAATTCAACTGTGCATTACGTACATACTGTGAAGCATCTTTCTAGTTCAGTTATCCACCTTCAACTCCGTCTCTCGTCTTGGCAACTAGTAGACTCTTCCCAAGCGACTTCTCGACCCGAGTATCCTGGAATTTCTTTCCATTGATTAGCTTTCGTCTTTCCTCCTGAATTCTGTCGCCATTGTTCTGGTGTTTACCCAAGCCAGCAGCTCTTACGACCTACGCACTTCTTAAACTGTACTTCTG